>NW_027212432.1:0-101000 GCF_947461875.1 Haliaeetus albicilla | reverse complement strand
TGCCAACACAGCGCACCTTCTCGGTCACCTCCAGCATGGCCTGGAGCGGGAGCAGGTCCTCGTTGGGTGGGCTCAGCAGGTTTGGCCCAAGGCAGATGGCCAGGTTGCTGCAGCTCATCCTGCTGGTGGCTGCGTTGTGGCCGATGTGCTGGAGAACGGACAGCAGCTGCTTGAGGAGGAAGAGGTTGGCTGCAGGCAACTTCTCGGCCACCCTGAGGGAACAGGGACACCAGGTTGACAAAGCAGATTTTGCCCAGGCCTGTTGTCCAAGGCAGGGGGGAGCCAGCGGCTGAGTTGCGCAGCTTTCCAGGTGCTCTCAGCCAGCGGTCAGGGCTCCTGCTCAACAGGCAGGCTGCTGCCCACACTTACGCTTTCAGCTCGGAGACCTTCTCCTCCTTGCTGGTCCTCTCCATGGCTGCCACCCAGTCCTCGTAGAGGTGGGTCACCAGCAGCTTGTCGGGGATGCTTCGGAGGAAGTCCTGCAATGCCAAGGGCTCCGGGTGAGCCTTTGAAGTTTCCAGGCCGGCCAGGAGCTCCTCCAGCCGCAGGTCAGCAGCGCTCACCTTCAAGACGGCGGCCAGCAGGAGTGCAGGCTGGCTGCCCAGGTCAACATTGGCGTCGCGGTCCAGGGCCTCCCGCAGCTCCCGAAGTTCCGTCCCGCTGGCGGCTTTTCGGAATATCCCCTCCGTCGACGGTCCTTCCCGGTGCAGGACAGCCAGCAGCTCCTGCAGGAGAGGCAGGAGGACAGTTGCTTGGCTGAGGAGCTGCCTTCCGACAGCGGTGGCCAGAGCACTGCCCCAGAGCGGGCTCCTTGCTGGGGGTGAAGAGCCCAAGCCGCCATCCCCGGAGCTCCTGGGGACGCCCGTGTCCCCTGTGCAGCAGCCGGAGGGAGGGCTCCCACCGCCTCTACGGAGCATCTGGAGGGCTGGGGACCCCCCCGGCCAGGCTGGCTTACCTGGATGGGCCGGGGCAGGGAGCCGTCCTCCCCACAGAGGGCTGCCAGGGGCTGGCCAAAGAGCGCCCTGCTGCAGCCGGAGCCCGCCTGCCCTGGCGCCTGGGCAGTGGCCGGGGTCCTCCGATGAGCAAAGGGCCAGGGCAGCCCCCTCCTCTTCCTCCTCCTGCTGCTGCTCCCTCCTGCTGCAAAGGAAAGCAGAGTAAGAGCCTGTCAACAGAGACTGCCAGGCCAGCGCTCCCGGGGCCTGCCCTGCCCGCAGCGTGGTGCTGAGCGGTGCAGCAGGACGGGCAGGGAGCCAGCAGCTGGAACTCTGAGCTCCGGCTCAGCAGCTCCAGTTGGGAGGCTCCTGAGAGCCGGCACGCCACCAGGAGAGGAGAGCCTGGCCCAGCCCTCGCCCTGTCCTCCTCCAAGCCATGGGCAGCAGCAGAGGCTCCGTGTCCCCGCAGAACCACGTCCAGCGGCCGCTGCCCAGCGGGTGTCCTTCCTCCTGGAGGTGACGTCCTGCCTCGGGCTGCCCAACCTGCATGGCGACACTCGAGGGACAAGTGAGCACAGCTCCAGCGCTTGCAGGAGCTTACCGTTCTTCCCGAAACTCACCCGGTGCGTGGCAAAGTCCCCCTCCGTTGCTCGGTGGGACCGTCGGAGGCCCTTGCTTGGGACCAGCCTGCAAGAACCAGGCCGTGCTCAGAGAGCAGCCCCACAGTGCAAAGGGCCGCCGGCGAGCTGCCAGCTGGCACCAGCAGCCTGAGCGCGGCAGAGCCGGGACCCTCTGCCCTCCCGGGCTCTCTGCCCCGCGGGGCAGGTTTCCCCCCAGCACCGCCGGCGAGGATGTGCCGGCATTCCCGGTGGCTCCCCAACCCTCTCCGCTCCCCGAGTGGCACCACCCTTCCCTCCATCCCTCACCCCACTGGCTGCACGTGCTGGCACAGCCAGAGGTGGGCGAAAGGCAGCCCTTCTCACCTCGGCCTGGCCCTCCATCAGCCTCTCCAGGCTCCCGGCGCTGAATGTCCTCCACTGGGCAAGAGAGAAGGAGCGGAGGCAGGTGAGCAGCGATGCCTCTGCCGCTCGCTCGGCTGGAGGACCAGGGCTCGGGGGCAGAGCCCAGACCGGGCAGGCACTCACGGCGTGGCGGCGGCCCAGCTCCTTCTCCAGGAGCCTGATTGACGGGACAGGCGTCACCCGGGCTCTCTTGGCTCCTTCTGGTGTCCTGTGCGCCGGGAAGGCACAGGGAGAGAGCTGGCTGAGCCCCAAGCCGCCTCTTCTCCCTTGTGCGGCAGCTCTGCCCGAGCGAGAGCTGCCGGCAGCCGCGGGGGCACCTCTCCCCAGCTGGGGAGCTGTGTTCCCCCATCCGGCTGCACCTGCAGCATCCCCGCGGCTTACCCCAGCAGCGTGCCCACCCACAGCTCCTTCAGCGCCTGGGAGCTGCAGAAAGAGAGGAGAACCAGCGTCAGGCCCCGCTGCCCCCCAGCCCGTGGGCAGAGGCGGGCGCCTGCGCAGCCCTGCCCCGTGGGGAAGGACGCCAGAGCGGGACGAAGCCCCGTGGGGCAGGACAGAGGCACTGCCCGAGCCCTGGCTCCCCGTGTCCTGCCAGAGCAGCTGCTTTCACCCTCCCCTTCTGGGGACCCAAAGGGGATGCGGGACCTGCCCATGCCCCCATCCCTCCCTGCCGGCGTGCTGCTTGCTCCCTGCCCAGGCTCTGCACGCAGGGCAAAGGCCGTTCTCACGATGGCGTGGGCGTGCTTGGGAACGTCTCCCGCCCGGCCGTGGCACTCACGGGAAAGTGGCAACGCAGGAGCCGCTGGGCCAGACGAGGAGGATGGAGGTCCTGTCCTCATCGCCGCCTTCCTCCTCTTCCTCGTCCCCCGCCGCCTCCTTTCCGCCGCTCAGCACCCACAGCTGGTCCAGGGCCAGGCGGAGCTGTGGGCGCACGCTGGTGCCGCGTCTGCAGAGAGCAGAGAGGAGAGGCCGGCGGTGAGCTGGAGGTGGCCTCCTGGGGGTCCCCCCGGGCAGAGCCCTGTCCCCCACCTGCCCTTGGGACGGACGGACAGCGATGGGCGCCTCCAGCACCCACCAAGGTGCCGGGGCCTGGGTCTGGTGCCGGGGTGTCCCTGCCCCGGGGCCAGGGCCGGGGCTGGGGGAAAGGCAGCTGGGCTCTGAGGGTCTTACTGCAACTTGGCGATCACCAGTTCCTCCTGGAGGAGGAGAAGGCGTCTCTCGCTCCTCTTGCGGCCCCGGGTCAGCCGCACGTCCGTGCTCAGCACCGGCTCGGCGTCAGTGAGAGCCTCCCTGCAGAGCAGAGAGTGGCAGGCATGAGAAAGGCCGCTGCCGCGGGTCCCGGCCGTGCCCCCGAGGCACAGGGAGAGCCCACCTGGAGCCGCAGCAGCAGTTGGCCTGGCCCATCCTGCCCGGGAGAGGAGGACCCTCGCTGTGGACCAAGGACGCGGGCCAGTCGGCGACAGCGGGGATGGGAGGCGAGGTGCCGGTGCCGGCGAGGTGCTGCTCGGCCAGATCCTGCCTCCTCCCAGCGCTCCTGCGTGCCAGCACAGCTCCGTGCTGCTGTCTCTGGTGGCTGTGGGCTCCAACTGACCAACATTCCGAGCCCAACGGACCAACATTCTGAGCCCAACGGAAAGTGGGAGGGGCACCGGGGTGAGAGTTCTCTCCAGTATGGCCGTCTCTGCCTGCCACTGGGGAGCCCCGGGCGGGCTGGACGGACCCAGCAGAGGGGAAGGACCGTCTCCCTCCACCTCTTGCCAACGCTTTGCCTACTGCAGCCCAGGAGGCAGTGAGCCGCCTTTGCCCCAGGGGCACTTTTCTGGCTCGAAATCGGTCCACTTGGCGTCCACCATCACCCCAGGTGTCTGCACAGCTGCTTTCCAGCTGGGTGACCCCAGCACTTACTGGTGCAAGGGCTTCTTCCTCCCCAGGTCTCCAGGACTTTGCTCTTCCCCTTGGGGAACTACAGGAGGTTCCCGTCAGCCCCTTTCTCCAGCCTGTCAAGATCCCCCGGGCTGACAGCAGGACCCTCCGGCACATGAGCCTCTCCTCCCGGTTGTGTGCCACAAGCTGCCGGTGGGTCCGCTCTGCCCCATCTCCCAGACCAGGGAATGTGAACAGGTCCCGCGTGGTGCAGTGCAGGGGTGGCAGACATGCACTTTGATAGGCCATCACTTGTCACAGGAGGTTCAGAAACTTAGGGGGAAAATCCATATTGGTTTGAGTATTATTTACACAGTGCTTCCCCTTTGTATTCCTGCAAGCTCTTAAAAGGTGTTCAAAATGTCTCCTTTTTCATTTGAATGTCACAGCTCTTCACAGTGCTGATGTTGCGTGTAACATTGGATTGGGTTGTACTCTTGCATAGATCGTTAGGTAGTATGTAGCCTAGATTATTAGGTAGAAGATAGCAGATTATCTGCATTAATTGTGCTAACACCAACGACAGGAGGTTGGGTCTAGCTCTTGAGCCGAAGGATAAAAATCCAAGGCGTCTATTGAACTCAGTGGGCTATTGATCAGCAGATTGAATTCAGCATGTTCAAAAAAGAAAAGGTACGTGAGAAAGGCGTATTCCATCTTGACTGCTACAATGCCTGTTTTTGTAGGTATGACGATAAATTATCCATGCCCCTCCTGCCACCCCCTTCCAAAAAAAAAAGGACTAGAGAAAAAAGATTCAACTGCTAGAGCAATGGGGCTTTTAATAGCCAAGTAAATTTCCCCAGATCATTCCCATTCAATGAGCCACTTTGCCTGACATTCTGCCTCTACTTGGTACCAACAGAAGACTCTACTTGTGCCATGCTACGGAAGATGTAGAATTCCTCTCTGATCCAGAACTTTCCACCTACAAGCAAAACCGTGGTGAAGTCTTCCTCCACCTCAACCACTCCCTGGTGCCTCTTCCCCAGGGAAAGTCTTTCCTCTCTCACTCTGTGATCATAGCTGGTCACGGGCAATGCAAGCCCCAAGCCTCAGCCACCACCCGAGGCCACCAACCCCCTTTAGCCATAAGCAAGCTCTCAAACTCCTTTTTGGCTGCATGAGAAGCGTTGTTAATAGAAATGGATGCACACGGCACAGTCTATTCCAGAATAGCCACAGCGGTTAAAAGCTTTCCGTGTCCTGGATTGGTGGTTTTCAGGACCAGCTCCTGGGTGCCGTTGCACGAGGCTAGCGATAGCTCTATTTCATGTAGGTAATTCAGGCTTAATCCTTTGTCCCCACAGGCCCAGCAGCACAGAAAGTCACCGTGGGCTGTGTTTGAGCAGCCTGCTCCACTGGACTTGTGGCAAATGGCCGCATCCCTGCTCTTCTGTTGTCCGCGTAGGGTCCTGGTCAATACAACAAGCTGTTTTCCCTGCAAATGACCATCGTGGCTAAAGACAGACGACTCCTTGTGGACACCAGCCAAGCTGTGGGAACGTCTCTGGCACCCATGCTGTGCCAGCTTTCAATCCCCAAGAGACTGGAACTGAGGCGGGTCCAACAGGAAGAAAATTTGCAATTGTTACTGAAAGAGGGGAGCGACCACCAGCACTGAAGAGCGATTCATATTCTGCCGAAAGCCACAGGGAAATGCAGGAAAAGTGTGGTGAGCTTAGGCAGGAATACTCCTGTCCGAGGAGCAGCACACTTGGTTATTAAGGCTTTATCCCACTTGGGTGATAAGGCTTTATCCTTGGCTTTCCCGCCATGCTGACCGCTGTGGCTGCTGCCTGTTCTTTCCTGCACCCACCTGTGGGGCTGTCCTTGGGAAGGGCACCAGAGCCGAGAAAGCCCCTGGGATAGGGGCGGGAAGAAGCTCTTCTCCAGAGATTTGCCAGAAGCTCTCCAGAGCATCCCTTTTCCAGCCCATGAGATGCTCTGTGTGACAAGGGAAGGTGCCCGTCGGTCCAATGGATGAGGCCCTGCAGGGCTCCCATCAGGGTCCTTTGACCTACCCATCTTCCAGCCACCACTCCAGGGGCTGGGGGTCTCACGAAGGGCAGAGCCCTGTCCCCCACCTGCTGTTGGGACAGACATTGGTGCATCCAGCCATTAAAACCTGCCAAGGCCAGCTAACTAGGAAAAAGAGATGAGCCACACTGCGCATGCCCAAAGGGCGGACACTATGTCAAGGATAACATAAATAAGTATATGATTAGAACAATATAAGCTTGCCTTGCTGTAGGTAACAGTATGCATGATAGGCAGAACGATCCCCCGTGCATCCAGCGCTGCAATAAAGAATGCCTGCTTTCTAAAACTCCAAAATCGAGCCTCAGAGAGTTTCTTCGACCAGCTTTTTTGGTTACGCACCCCTACCTCTGACTGGCAGGACAGAAGAGAAGATCGCTCGGGCACCTGTCCCTTTCACTCGTGCCACTCAAGTCCAGCTTGACCTTGCCCGGGTTTTGCTTTACCGTGTCCTGGTGCCCGCATGGAAAAGGAGCAGGGGCAAGCGGTCTGTGCTTCGAACCAGCGTGCCAGCCTCCCCGTGACATCCCGGAGCACTCCTGGGCGGTCAGCACCATGGGGCCCTCCTATTTCTTCTGGCAAAGTCTCAGCTCCTCCTCTCTTGCTCGCTCCTCCTCCCCCATCCACATGCTCCTTTTCTAGGTGGTGGAAAGCATATTCTGCTTTCCCTGACTCCCACGCGGCCCCTTGGTTTCCAGCAGGCTTCCCACCAGCGCCTCTGCAAGCCTGTTCTTAGGTGCAACCAAAAGGAGAATTTTCTCTTTATTATTCCCACACCTCAGAGGCAATTCTGCTTTCACTGAACTGAATGGAAATTTGTGAGTAAAGATGATGTTTAGATTTGTCTGCACTGCCACAGTAGAGTTCACGGGGCCCTGCCCACCTTCAATAAATGTCAGCTTTGTGTTGTGGTTTTCACTGGAGTGACAGCTACTGAATTGGAGAAGACCCATGGGAGAAAATAAACCGATGACAGAAGTTTTGAACGATGGGCTTGGGAACCACAGATGTGCGTGTTTATGGAGTACCTCTCTTTCAATCTCCTGAGAGGATTTTTTCCTCTCATAACTTGAGGAGGATGGGAAGCTTTTTGGTCTGGTGGATTTGGTATTTTTAACTTCACTTTTTACTGTGTTGCGAAAAAAATGCATGCAGTCTTACCATTTACATCCCACAGTGTTACCCGCTGGGCAGAAACGTCTGAGGCTTTCACATCTATTCCGTACCTCTGCTAACACTGTGCCAGTCTTGATCTGGTCGACTGAGAGCAGCTACTGCGAATAATGTTCTCGACTTCCCCATCTCCTCACTCTGGTTTTCCTCTGTTTCTCAGGCATATGCTTTCTCGAGACTGCCTATGAGGGTGAGAGATTACTAGAGTCCTTCCTTATTCCTAAAGGCATCTGAAAATTCTGTTAGGAGTCACTTGCTGTAAGATTATCTCCTGAAGTCATCACAGAAATATCTAAGATTTTGGAGAAATTCTTTTGAGGCTCAGGAAGGTATGATTCTTCTCTTATGCTCAGTTTCACAAAAGTCTCTGTAGCCTTGGTCTCGTCTTCTTTAATGCTACGTTTCAGGATTAGTGGTTCTCCCACGCAGGGTGCCCTGCTGTTGAATTAGCCAGGCACAGCACAGAACCCTTGGTCTGGCCACGGTGAATACTTTTTTGGATAGGCTCAGATGAGCATGGTGAGTTTATGTTGTTTCAAGGATTTACTACAACATCTGTGCCTTTTTTGACCCAATACTGCAAGCTGTTTAAAGCCATACACTTCCCCCCCGCCCCACTCCAATGAACCAGTCTGAGACTCTGTAGAGCACAGGATTATTGCACTATAATATAAGGTATTAATATAGCAGCAAAGCAGTCTTCCTTGCTGGAATACCTACCTAGCCTTCCTACCACCATAAGATTGTTTCATAATGTGTGTACTGGAATGAAAATGCTCATAAATGCAACACGAATATTTGCTGACTGCAGGTATTTTTACAGTGCTGATCCCTCTAATACGGAGGCAGATGTAACGATAGTCACCCGTGTACTTCTATGAGCCTGTGCAATGTTTAGGTTGTTAATGGGCTGGAGAGGGATTTCTGATGATGATTCATGCCTTATCAGAAAGGGAAGAAGTGGATGTGGAAATGGCAGGAGAGACTGGGAGCTTAAGTTTATAAATCATGGTAGCATCTGACAGTTCATCCAGTCTCAGTGGAAACTGTTTGGGAACAGCGCTAAGCACTGGATCTCGGTGAATGGCCAGAGTCGGGTGGGAGAGGGCACCGTGGCTTTATTCAGATCTTCCCTTCAGTTGACTTAAGTAAGAGTGGACAAAAACCCTCTTGCAAAGAAGCACTTTTGCATCTTCCTCCAGACTTTGAGGGGTTTTGCCTTCTGATTTATACTAATGTACAGTCTTTAAAATATTTTCCCCTGGAAAAGTATATTGATCTATGTGTTCCTTACTTATCAAAGTGTGTTACCATTAACTATTAGATAGAGAAGCTCTGTTGTATCAGAACCACTAGAGGAATATTGTTACAGAACTGTATGGAAGTGGTGGTATAATTTAACTATGATTGCTCAGACAATCGTAGCAGGTTATTTTTATCAAAAGAATGGGTGCTGACTTGGAGTTGCTAACACTTATGGAAGCTCATTTTATGAAGCATAAAAGTGTGGGTAAAACAAGTGTGTTAAAGGTGATGGTAGGATGGGATTCAATGTGAGCCTTACATGCCAGGGGAGATTTCATGAATCAGACAACCAAGTAGGTGGCTTCCTTGTGAACTGGTATGCATCTGGGATTAATTTAGGGACTAATGCCATTGGGATTAACTTCGGGACTAATGCCATTGCACAGTTGTGGCCTGATGGTACACTTCCCTTAAAGACATTTTTAAACAGGAAGCTGAGGATTCAACTCAATTTGTACGAGTTCCTGTTTCCTCTGAGAAATACTAAGTTTTTGCTCTAAAACTAAAAGATGCCCAAGCTGAAAGAGCCTTAGCTTTCAAACAAAATCAGTGCTTTCCATGGGAAACATCCACAGGCTCTTTAAAGATGTTTTTCTAGAGGCCTTCACACATCCTCTGCAAAACTACTCCTTTTTTTTCCTAAACAGCTCTATTGGCAGTGTAATTTCTTCAACTGCCAAAACACCGTTTTGAAATGCAATTGCTAAACTGCTGTGCAACTTTGGACAAGGCATCTTTAATTTACTTTCTGTCAAATTCCAACAAAGTGGGAAAAACTATTTCTTCTTCTCTATTCACATTCTGAATGAGAATAGAATAGTTCAGCTGGAAGGGACCTACAAGTTCCTACTAGTCCTCCTGCCTGACCGCTTCATGGCTGACCAAAAGTTCAAGCATGGTATTAAGGGCATTGTCCAAATGCCTCTTCAACACTGACAGGCACGGGGCATCCACCACCTCTCCAGGAAGCCTGTTTCAGGGTGTGACCACCCTCTTGGCAAAGAAATGTCTCCTCACGTCAAGTCCAAACCTCCCCTGACAGTGTGGTAGCAAATGTCCCTTGGTGCCTCGGTAAGGAACGGTGAGGAAACCGTGCATGCTCTCTACATCTCTGCAGAGTTCCTGCAGAGGGAACCAAACCCCTGTCTTTCACCTCTGGCATCACCACAACCAAAGGAATGTCTGTGGCCTACGTGCCCTTATTTACATAGTCTGAAGGTACAGATCCATTTTGGCACCAACGCACAAAATGGCAAGGAGACTACCTCTCTTAATCTCTCAGTACTCAAAATACTAAATCCTAAAGGAAAAGGAGACTTGCCAGGGTTTGAGGCAAGATCCGAACATCTTCCCACAAACCGAGGTAGGCAAAGAACTCTCAGAAAGGTTCAAGTCACAGGTGAGCTGTGGAAGTTTCACCCATGGCTGAAGCGCCTTTGGTATCCCGTATAAACACGGCCAACGCGTGTGTTTAATAGAAAGGCTGCGCAGCTGGGTTTCAGTGGGACAAGGGGATGTGACGGCAATAGCAGCAATGGGCTATTTTGACAGTTTGGAAGAGCTGTCTGTCCTTTGCCTGGCTGGGCTTTGGTCACGGATCCAAATGGTCCACGTCTGAATACGACCAACCTTTCCTTCCACCACACCGGGGTCACCTCCGCGCACTTGTTTCTCAAAGCCTGGCTTACTTCCGTGGCGGGCTCTTGGCACCCACCATCCCAACCTATGGCTCTGGTTACACTTTGGCTTGCCTCCAGGCTGCGGCTGCCGAAATCACCCCCCTTACGCCCCACAAAAAGGGGTTGTGTCCAGCCACATCAAGTCCCTGCTCCTCCTGGCTGCGGAGCTGCATAGGCTTTAGCTCTGGTGCAGAGAGGGGACGGCTAATAGGGGCGGTCTCTGCGCTGCACGCTTGGTTCCTGCCATGGCCCGAGAGAAGAGGAACAGCACCAGGCTTCTCCTTGCGAGCCGAGTGGCAGAGCAGGCGCCAGGGACACCCAGCAGCTGGGCCCAGGGCATGGCCGCCAAGGGCAGGGAGAGACCCCCGGGCCTCCCGGGCACAGCGACAGCCCGTGGAATGATTGCTGGAGGTGACTTGTCGGTATGAAACACGTCCCCCCGCCGCCCCTCAAGGGAAGGTGAACCTCCAGGGAGCAACACAGTGCACACGTAAAGAATCGGTTCCGTGGTAGCTCCCTAAGCAACGTGACCTGCAACTTTAGACATCAGCAACACCAGGGGAGCTTGGTATGCTGACTCTGAAAAGGAACACAGAGGGTGGAGCGGAGCCGAGACCCCGCGGCCAGGCTCGGTGATCGCAGGGGTAGGCAACCGGAATGATCGGAATGAGAACGCTTGGTCCCTGCATTGAA
The DNA here is from genome assembly GCF_947461875.1 of Haliaeetus albicilla. Classification (NCBI taxonomy): domain Eukaryota; kingdom Metazoa; phylum Chordata; class Aves; order Accipitriformes; family Accipitridae; genus Haliaeetus; species Haliaeetus albicilla. The sequence continues at coordinate 90,236 of NW_027212432.1, read as the reverse complement.
TCCACTGAAGCAAGGAGGTAAAATAATGGCGGTTCTGTCGAGCTAACGCCCTACACTTCTGGTTTCTATCACACGTGCCCACTTCTGGGGTACTCACACGCAACAGCAGGTCCTTTGGGTGAACTTTGCTCATTACAACACCAAAACACACCTCCACCCCCAAAGTTACCCACCTCCAAGGTGCGACCGCCCCCCACTGAGCACGCGCTCTGAATTTTCTCTAGCGTATGCCTTTAAAAGCAAACCGAGAGAACTTTATACCAATCAAAGGAAAGGTATGTGTGACTAGAGTCACTCAAGCTCCACCGAAAAACTCAGAAAACATAAAAGGGCTTAAGAGAGGAGAAATGCCAGGGAAGACACCATCACAGACAAGTCGGGAGGACATCACTGACTTCTGGGATCAGTCGATGGGCTGAGCCTCTCTCCCCCCCGCCATAGGGTTGCCTATTGTGTGAGATTTGAACACTCGGCTGTACCGAGTGCTTCCCTGGGAAACTTAGAATTCTTTAGAGCTCTTTTCTTTCATCATTTAACGCGCCTGTAGGCAACGGTATTGTCACCTGCACGTGCTTTGCAGACAGTCTATTTATCACGGGCAATCCAAAAGCACCTGTACCGTTGCGTTAATAAACTGCGCTGCTCATTCATCTAGTCGTGATGAAAAACAAAAGAAAAGAGAAAGCCCCAAACCCAAATGTAAAGGAGCCTCAGCGCCGGAGGACGAGCTCTCCTCTCTCAAAGCAGCCTGGGGGAACCACGGGCAGAAGAGGTGAACCCAGCCCTGGGCTTGGGGTTTGAGGACCCCTCACCGCTTCCACAGCCACCCTCCCTGGGTGGAGAACTGCTGCAGCACGTTGAAGGCAGACAGCAGGGCCCAGCTCTGCACCACCAGCGCTTTGCCGGGACACAGGCAGCCTGAGCAGAGCCTGGACCTCCCCGAGCACCTCACCGCAGACAGCCAGAGCACACCCAGACACCCAGGCATCCTCCACGTGGAGGCCACTTCCCACCCCGGCTGGCCAACGCAACGGGCTGCCTACCTTCTTCAAGGACGTCAGCAGTTTGATGCTGACGAAGCCCATCTTGTTCTTCTGGACATGTTTCAGGAGGAAAGCATCCTTGGCCAGGTTCTCATCAGAGAGGCGGAATTCCACCTGGGACGCAACCCTCCTGACCAGCTGCCGGTCAGGGACAGAGTAGCTGCAGTCCAAGAGATCAGCCCCCAGAACATCGCTCGCATCGCAGAAGCTCCCGGCAAAGCATCAGGGACACGGGTGTGACTTGGTGGCCTTTGGGATGTGCAGCACTGCCCGGTCCCAGCCACAGCGGTGCAGATGGCAGAGTGTTGAGGAGCGGGGTGGCTCAGCTGCGCTCTGAAATGAAACGGAGTTTTATGGTTTTAGAAGCGCGCTTGCCTTCACGCCCCCAGCATCGGTCCCTGCCACAAGTTACGCAGCAGATGGCCTTGCGCAATCTTGCAGCCAGAGGTGCCTCACCAACAGAGCGCCATCTCTTTAATTAACAGGATCCAGGCCAGGAGAGATCTTTGGCCTCCGGTTCACGGCAGTTGTCCCGACTCCCCCAGGCCACACACTGTTCACACAGCGGGAGCGAGAGGCCTGTGTCCTTGGTACCAGGGGGTCCTTGCTAGTGCCGAATCCTCCAAGCACGAGGAGGGGATGTACTAACCCCATCCCTGGGGTCCCGTAGAGCGCAAACAGCCCCAGCGCCCCGACACCGGACGTTGGGCAGAATCCAGTCCTTTTCTGGGAGCACGCGGCGGCGGGTACCGTCTCCTCCTGGGTGTCACGCACCCAGGGAAAGCGCCGCCCCCTCCGAGGGGGATCCAGAGCTGCTGCTTTTCCCATCAGGAGACTAAAAGACCTGACAGCACTACTGGAGCGAGGGCTGGGGGAAAGCGTGCCACCGAGCGACACCGCGTGACCTTCCTTCGCGCCCTCGAGGTCCTTTTTCCTATTTCTGCCTCGCTCCGGTCAACGCAGCGAACAGAAGCACGGGCAACAGTCGCAAACGCATTTGCCATCTGGCGCAAGGAGGCTGCGGCTGCAGCTTGGTCCCCGCTCGGCTCGGCTGAATCAACTTGTTCTTCTTCCCCCACCGGAAAAATACTGTTGAAAGCAAAGAGGATTTGCACCCGCAGACCCTGAGAGCCGCCTGTAGGCCCCGGGGGCACCCCAGCCTCCCTTAACCCTTTCCCTCCCCAGGAGGAGCTGGGGAGGCTCTTGGGGGTGGGGCGGAACACAGGGAGCCCCCGCATTCCTTCCGGGGAGACGCCAAAGAGTCCTTGGCAGCCAACAGCCAGAAGGGACCATGGCACGGCCACCAGTGCAGCTCCCACTGCCTGGGCCCTGGGGCCCCCCGGCGCCCCAGCTTTTCCAGCCATTCGTGCTCCCCAAAACCTTCTACCCTCGAGGTAGGGACCGACCCCAACCCCTGCAGCCCAGGGACGCTCTTGGGGGGCAAGAGCAGAGGTGACCGCCGGCCATCGCTCCTCTCTCTCTTAGGCTCAGCCAACCTGTGCCGCCTGCCCGCGCGGGAGCAGCCCTTCCCTGCAGCCCGGCCACCCCAGGCCCCCCAGGCACCACCAGCAGGTATGGCACCCCAGTCTGCTCTGGCACCTTCCCCATCCCCATCACACCCCTTCCCCCGACACTTTTCACATGGGGGTTCAGCAAGCCCCGGTGAGCATCCTTGCCCTCGCCCGGGCGGCGCGTGCCCAGGAAAGCCCATCTGCAGAGAATTCCCCAAATATTTGGGGCCACCTCTCCCGTTTCACCTCCTAGATGCAAGTCTCCTCCCCGATTTGCAACCCCGTCCCACCGGCACAGCAGCTCACCCCGTGGGGATCGCCCCGGCCACAAGCTCCCCACACCCCTGGCCCAGAGCTGGGGGATGTCGGCCATCGGGGCCGGCTCGGCGGGTGCCCCTGGAGAGTCCCCCCGCCCCAGCACGGCTCCCCCTCACCCACACAGGGCTGCAGAGGGCTCCATGTGGCTGCCTCTTCGACCCCCGCGTCTTCCGCATCCAGTGGACAACCACCCACCTGCCTCCGCCGGCCACCGCCACGCTCGGCCAAGGCGCCGCTTCTCTGCTGGGTGCTGCCCTGTGGGGTCCCGGGGGCTGCGGGGCCCCCCTGGCCTGGGCAGCCCCAGGGACCCCCCAGGGCCAACCACGATACCTCGCACCCTACAAAAATCAGAGGAGTGGGGTGGCCCCAGCCCCTCCGGTGCTGCTGACAGCCATCCACGGCTACCAGCACATCGAGGGGCAGCTGGCGAAGATCAACATCTCCAGCACGGCCACCCCTGCGGGGGCACCCCCGGGCAGCGACATCCCCCCGGGGAGCGACGTCCCCCCCAGCCAAGCCCTTGGAGATGCCCTTGCCGTGGCTCTCCAAGAGGCCCTAATGCTCTTTGATTGCTCCCTGGGCGGGCTGGCAGTCAGCCAGCATGCTCCCAGCAGCAGCCCCATGCCTGGGGACGCTGGTGGAACCGGCGCAGCCACCCCCCACCACGACTTCGGCTCGCTCTCACTGCCTGAGGAGATGCTCACCCCTGACTACTGCATCCCCGAGCTCAGCGACGCCATGCTGAGCCTCAAAATAGTCAACGGCGGCGGGATGGAGCCCCAGGAGCCGTGGCAGGATGCCGGGATGGACCTGCCACCATCCCCACCTGCCACGGCAGGCAAGCGGAGGAAGAGGCAGGCGCAGAGCTCCTTGCCAATGCCACCCAGCAAGCGCAGGGCTCTTGCAGCCAACATGGGGGTGTGAGGGGGGGGCGGGGATTAGACAGGGGTGAGAGGGATGGAGATGGGGGGAGTGGGGGGTGGGAGAGGAGGGGGGGTACTTGTTGAAGGGGGGGCCGGGGAGGGGGGTAGGGAGGGGTTAGACCAGCTTGGATGGGACCTTTCCTCTTGTCTTTTCAATTAAAAGCTCCTTCTCCAGAACCGCTCCGTGCCTGTGTGGGAGGGGGAGGGAGAGCAGGGGGCACCAAGAAACAGCACCCAAGAGGTGCAAAAGCCCCGCTGAGCCCCAGATCCGAGCCGGGGAAAGCCCCGAGGGGAACCGAGCCACCCCCAGGGCCGAGTCACCACCAGCGGGGCAGGCAACGGTGGGGCGGGACGCGGACGACTCCCCTCTCCCCTTCCCCAGGGGGAGCAGCCCTTTGGTGGGGAAGCCAGGACAGACAGCTCCCTGCAGGACTCACGGACACGGCCCCACGCAGAAAGCAGCACAGAGCCCCTGCGACAAGGACAGACCTCGGGGGCCGGGGGGGACACGGGCACACACGACAGCAAGGGCTGCAAGGCCTTCGTCTTGAACACCACCAGCGTCCCCTCCAGCGGGGACAGGGCTCGGTGCAAAGCCCTTCAAAGCCTCAAGACCATCACGGCCTTCCTCGGGTCCCACTGACCTCAGCCCCGGAGAGCCCAGCTTTGCCTCACTGACACACCAAAATAACCCCAAATCACCCCAAGAATGGCGAGGGAGGGAGCTGCAGGCCACGCAGGGACCCTCCTCCCCTTGTCTGGCTGCACCTTGGGCAGCTGCAAGACCAGGAAGTGGGGGGTGGGGGGAGCGGAAATCAGAAGGAAAAAAAAAAAACAACCAACCCCCCAAAAAACCCCAAATCACTGCACCGGCCAGAAAGTGCCTGGAAACTTCATCCCTCTTTATTGCCCATTTCCCATGCGAGCTCCACGACCTGGGAGCAACGCAGCCAACGGCACCTTCGAGAAGCAGCCTCACCTTTCCGGGTCTGGCTTGCAGAAGGTGCAGGGTGAGGTCCCCATCGGGGTGGTCCCCCAGCACCGGGGGGTCGGGGGGGGGCCAAGCCCCTTCCTTCGGGCAGTCCCAGTGGTGCCGCTGGGGCGGCGGGAGCCGCGCTGGACCCCGGGCAGGCGCAGTGCCGTCGGCGACAGCACGGCGCAGCTCCCGGTGCCGCTGCTGCTCAGCGTCTCGCCTCGCACGCTGACTCGCCCCAAGCATTGTCCTTGCCCCAAAACCGTCCCCTGGAGCAGCTGCACCACCACCGCCCGCAGCTCTCGGGGGCCACAGAGAGTTATTCTGCTCAAGAGGAGGAGGAAAAAACAAAAGAAAAGAGAAAGCCCCAAACCCAAATGTAAAGGAGCCTCAGCGCCGGAGGACGAGCTCTCCTCTCTCAAAGCAGCCTGGGGGAACCACGGGCAGAAGAGGTGAACCCAGCCCTGGGCTTGGGGTTTGAGGACCCCTCACCGCTTCCACAGCCACCCTCCCTGGGTGGAGAACTGCTGCAGCACGTTGAAGGCAGACAGCAGGGCCCAGCTCTGCACCACCAGCGCTTTGCCGGGACACAGGCAGCCTGAGCAGAGCCTGGACCTCCCCGAGCACCTCACCGCAGACAGCCAGAGCACACCCAGACACCCAGGCATCCTCCACGTGGAGGCCACTTCCCACCCCGGCTGGCCAACGCAACGGGCTGCCTACCTTCTTCAAGGACGTCAGCAGTTTGATGCTGACGAAGCCCATCTTGTTCTTCTGGACATGTTTCAGGTGAACTCTGCTCATTATAATACCAAAACACACCTCCACCCCCAAAGTTACCCACCTCCAAGGTGCAACCACCCCCCCACTGAGCACGCGCTCTGAATTTTCTCTAGCGTATACCTTTAAAAGCAAACCGAGAGAACTTTATACCAATCAAAGGAAAGGTATGTGTGACTAGAGTCACTCAAGCTCCACCGAAAAACTCAGAAAACATAAAAGGGCTTAAGAGAGGAGAAATGCCAGGGAAGACACCATCACAGACAAGTCGGGAGGACATCACTGACTTCTGGGATCAGTCGATGGGCTGAGCCTCTCTCCCCCCCCGCCATAGGGATGCCTATTGCGTGAGATTTGAACACTTGGCTGTACCGAGTGCTTCCCTGGGAAACTTAGAATTCTTTAGAGCTCTTTTCTTTCATCATTTAACGCGCTTGTAGGCGACTGTATTGTCACCTGCACGTGCTTTGCAGACAGTCTATTTATCACGGGCAATCCAAAAGCACCTGTACCGTTGCTTTAATAAACTGCGCTGCTCATTCATCTAGTCGTGATAATTTGTTAGCGCAACCAAACTCCCTAAGTCTGGTCATTCTCGTGCGTTGAACGCAGCTAAGCCAGAGTGCAGTACGCTATTAAGGGCATCCCTCATCGTGATAGTTCAGCACATTGAATGCGACCGCCCTTAGAGCATTGAATTGGACATCACTCAGAAATTAAACCCAGCCGTCCCCAGCCCCTCTGACATCTGAGGATAAGCTGGAATGCAAGGCGGTTTATTTTCTGCCAAACTTCTGGACTCGGTAACGCAACACAGCCCCCGGGGCCGGCGCCCCAAAGGCCTTCCTCCGAAGGATGCTGGGCCGAGGGGCGGCGGGCAGCGCTGCGCACGGGGGGCCCCCTCACACCACCCCCCCGTGTCGCAGTGCCACCACCCGGCAACGCAGCAGTCACAATGCCCCGGGGCACTATAAAAGGGGCAGCCTCCCCTGTCCCACTGCCAGTCTGCCTGGCAGGCGGCCCAGAGACATCCCAGAGGAAGTCTGTGAGGAGCCGCTGGAATTACTTGCCGGGCGCTGAGGGAGGAAGACCGGAGGCTGCACCAGGCTGCTGGAGACAAGAAGAACCACCAAGCCCTGGAGGTGCCCGAGGCCATCAGGCTTTTTTGGATGGAGAGCTGTGGCAAGACCAAGGGAATGCCTTCTTGAGGAGCACTGCAGAGCTCGCCGTCCTCACTCCCTGCGGAACCAGTGGCAGCAGCCGTAAGAAGTGGGATGCAGAGATGTTGCCAGGGCTCCCAGTGCTTTGGAGCACCCGCTGGTGGCCCGAAGGCGTGGGAAGGATTCTTGCCCCCAAGGTCGATCAGGCTGGGGGCACTTGGCCACTCTCGGAAGCCCCGAGGTGGCTCCAGGTTCAGGGAGAACAGGGCTTGGGCATCCCCTGGGGGGCGTGACCAGCCTGCGGGACCAGGAGGCAGGTCTTGCTCACACGTGCTCAGGGAATAGCCGATCGCCAGCTCTGGGGTCAGGAAGGAATTTTCCCCCGGCGCAGATTGGCACTGGGCCCCGGGGGTTTTTTGCCTTCCTCTGCAGCACTGAGCAGGACCACTTGTCAGGGCTCCTCCGGTCCGTTTTGGCTAGGTTACTGCCTGCTGCTCGTGCAAGATCTTGGGTAGCAGCCCCAGACTCCTAAAAGGAAGCTACCCTCGAGGTTTTTTCTTTTTTGGAGGAAGCTCTCCCCTTTGGGATCCACCTGTGACTCCTCCCAGGCATCTCCCAGAGCCTTTTGGCCTTTTCATAGCTATCTTTTCTTAGGATCTTAGGTCTGTAAAGCAGAGGCCAAAAGATTCTGGGAGATGCCTGGGAGGAGTCTCGGGTGGATCCCGGAGGAAAGAGCTTCCTCCAAAGGAGAAAAATCATCCGGGGTAGCCTCATTAGACAAGTCTGGGGCTGCTACCTGGGATCTCAGGGCCTTATAAGAAAAGGCCAAAAGACTCTAGGAGACGCCTGGAAGGAGTCACAGGGGGATCCCGGAGGGCAGAGCTTCCTCCAAAAAAGAAAAAAACCTCAAAGGTAGCTTCCTTGGAGGAGTCTGGGGCTTCTACCTGAGACCTTAGGTAGGTAAAGCAGAGGACAGAAGACTCTAGGAGATGCCTGGGAGGAGTCTCAGGTGGCTGTCGGAGTTGAGAGATTTCTCTACAGGAGAAAAAAAATGTCTTGAGCTACTTACTTGGAGGAGTCTGGGGCAGGTAGCTGGGATCTCCGGTCCCGAACACAGAGGTCAAAACATTCTGGGAGACGCCTGGGAGGAGTCTTGGGTCAATCCTGGAGGAGAGAGCTTCCTGCAAAAGAGAAGAATCATCTTGGGTAGCTTCCCTGGAGGAGTCTGGGGCTGCTACCTGAGGTGTTAGGTAGTTAAAGCAGAGGCTAAAAGACTCTGGGAGATGCCTGGGAGGAGTCTCGGGTGCATCCTGAAGAGGAGAGCTTCCTCCAAAGGAGCAAAATCATCTTGGGTAGCGGCCTTGACAAAATCTGGGGCTGGGCATCCCCTGGGAGGCGTGACCAGCCTGCGGGACCAGGAGGCAGGTTTTGCTCACGTGCTCAGGGAATAGCCGATCGCCAGCTCTGGGGTCAGGAAGGAATTTTCCCCCGGCGCAGATTGGCACTGGGCCCCGGGGGTTTTTTGCCTTCCTCTGCAGCACTGAGCAGGACCACTTGCCAGGGCTCCTCCGGTCCATTTTGGCTAGGTTACTGCCTGCTGCTCGTGCACCACGAAGATGGCCTCTCGTGCCCTGCAGCTAGGGGGAGGAAGGCTTTTTTTCCCCCACGGTGGGCTAGCAAGTGTCCCCGGGGGTTTTTTGCCTTCCTCTGCAGCACTGAGCACGGCCCCTCGCCAGGGCTCCTTTGGGCCGTTGTGGCTAGGTGCCCGCTGCTCGTGCTCCACGAAGGTGGCCCTCGTGCCCCGCATCCGGGGGGAGGAACCTTTCGGACTCCCAGGCCAGGCTCCAAGGGATGCTCCCGGGGGTTGCTTCTTGTCCTCTGTAGCACTGAGCACAGCCCCTTGTCAGGGCTCCTCTGGGCCCTTTCGCCTAGCTCCCTGCCTGCTGCTCTTGCACCTCCAAGGCACCGCTCATGCCCTGCCTCTCTTGGGCTCTCTTGCCCAGTGCAAGTCTGGAGCGGGAGCGGGAGCGAGCTCTGCTCTTCCCTTAGCTCCATTTCCCCAGGGCTTATGGCTTGGGCAAAACAGCCTGTGCTTGGAAGGGCTCCAGGCTTGCTGCCCCATCACGAGCTGCCACTTTTCACCTCTCCCTGCACGCAAATCAAGCGCAGGGCCGGCACGAGAGCGCCTTTTGTGCATCGTTGGCCAAGAAGCACAGCGGCGGAGCAAGTTGCCGAACGCAAAAATACGCTTTTCACCTCTACCTGTCATACTTTGGAAAATACCCCACGGTACCACACACCTCCTCCTCCTCCTCCTCCTTCTTCTTTTGTGTGTGGTCGGTCCTGATCCTCATTCTGCATGTTCTCACTCTTCAGGAAACAGGGACTGCTTGGCCTGTATTCCTCCTGCTACTTTCTGTAGCTCTGGGACTTGCCTTTGCCAGGCTGCAAAGGATGTTTTCTCAAGCTCAACTGAAGAATGCATCAGCCTGCTCCTGACTACACAGGCACATTGTGTTAAGGCTTGTGAGCATCAGCTCTGAAACAGACTCAGAAAAATAAAAATAATAGCCTGTTTCCACTTGCAACCTTTGTGTTATGTGTCCTTCAAAGTGGTTTGGGAGCTGAAACCCCCCTGGCGTTTCAGGCAAATAACAGTCTCGTTGGTATTTGACTCATGGTGAGCACAGGGAACAGAGCAGAGTAGAACAGAACAGAATAGAATGGAATAGTTCAGCTGGAAGGAACCTACAACCATCATCTAGTCCGATTACCTGACCGTTTCAGGGCTGACCAAAAGTTCAAGCATGGTATTAAGGGCATTGTCCAAATGCCTCTTCAACACTGACAGGCACAGGGCATCCACCACCTCTCCAGGAAGCCTGTTTCAGGGTGTGACCACCCTCTTGGCAAAGAAATGTCTCCTCACGTCAAGTCCAAACCTCCCCTGACAGTGTGGTAGCAAATGTCCCTTGGTGCCTCGGTAAGGAACGGTGAGGAAACCGTGCATGCTCTCGACATCTCTGCAGAGTTCCTGCAGAGGGAACCAAACCCCTGTCTTTCACCTCTGGCATCACCACAACCAAAGGAATGTCTGTGGCCTACGTGCCCTTATTTACATAGTCTGAAGGTACAGATCCATTTTGGCACCAACGCACAAAATGGCAAGGAGACTACCTCTCTTAATCTCTCAGTACTCAAAATACTAAATCCTAAAGGAAAAGGAGACTTGCCAGGGTTTGAGGTAAGATCCGAACATCTTCCCACAAACCGAGGTAGGCAAAGAACTCTCAGAAAGGTTCAAGTCACAGGTGAGCTGTGGAAGTTTCACCCATGGCTGAAGCGCCTTTGGTATCCCGTATAAACACGGCCAACGCGTGTGTTTAATAGAAAGGCTGCGCAGCTGGGTTTCAGTGGGACAAGGGGATGTGACGGCAATAGCAGCAATGGGCTATTTTGACAGTTTGGAAGAGCTGTCTGTCCTTTGCCTGGCTGGGCTTTGGTCACGGATCCAAATGGTCCACGTCTGAATACGACCAACCTTTCCTTCCACCACACCGGGGTCACCTCCGCGCACTTGTTTCTCAAAGCCTGGCTTACTTCCGTGGCGGGCTCTTGGCACCCACCATCCCAACCTATGGCTCTGGTTACACTTTGGCTTGCCTCCAGGCTGCGGCTGCCGAAATCACCCCGCTTACGCCCCACGGAAAGGGGTTGTGTCCAGCCACATCAAGTCCCTGCTCCTCCTGGCTGCGGGGCTGCATAGGCTTTAGCTCTGGCGCAGAGAGGGGACGGCTAATAGGGGCGGTCTCTGCGCTGCACGCTTGGTTCCTGCCATGGCCCGAGAGAAGAGGAACAGCACCAGGCTTCTCCTTGCGAGCCGAGTGGCAGAGCAGGCGCCAGGGACACCCAGCAGCTGGGCCCAGGGCATGGCCGCCAAGGGCAGGGAGAGACCCCCGGGCCTCCTGGGCACAGCCACAGCCCATGGAATGATTGCTGGAGGTGACTTGTCGGTATGAAACACGTCCCCCCGCCGCCTCTCAAGGGAAGGTGAACCTCCAGGGAGGAACACAGTGCACACGTCAAGAATCAGTTCCGTGGTAGCTCCCTAAGCAACATAGTCTAAGCAAGTCAACTGAAATAGTTTCATCTTCTCTCCCTTTTAGAAAATATACTGTACCTTCTCAAAGAGGAAATGAGTTAAGAGAAGAGCCTGTACTACTTTCAAATGTCTGCACATTGCTGTGAAACTGTGCAAAAATATAGCACTGAATACATAGGCTTTATCGAGATTATTAGTATTGACATACAGTGAAGAGGCAGGCAAATTCAGCTTTCACTTCCAGTGTTCCCTGTGGGACTATAAAGTCAGAGAACCCCCTGGTAGTTCCGCAGTACCTTCTTCTCCTTTAGTCCCAATGATGCAAACCCAGTTTTGTATTCAGGAAGAAGTTCATGAAGAACCAAAGTCAATTCACTCAAATAGTAATTGTCCTGAGTGATTCATTAAATAACTTGACTCAAGAAAAATTATCCAAGTCTTTATAACATACGTAACCTAAAAGTGTACCCAAGAAAAGAAGAAATAATGCAATCTGAGGAAAAACAAAGGAGGTTTTATCTCTATCATCTATCAGCTATTATCAAGCTGATAGAGGCAGGCACGCCCTTGAGTTAATCTCCTCCCAGGAGTCACAGTTGCACCGGGCTAAGTATTCACAAGCACACTCATAGCAGAACATTTTCCAATAAAGATTACTTGCCTATCAACTCAGGCCAAGGAAATATCCTAGAGACAAGCTGCCCTCTGGCCACTACTGCCTAAACCTATCTCCTATTTTGTTCCTGCTCACGCGGCATCATGGCAACAAGTATGGCAGGAAGATAGAAAAGGTGTCCTGACATCTCCATCATCCAGAATGGTTTTCATTACAGGAAAATGACAGTGCTCATCAGCACCTCCTCCCCACCTGCGCCACCTCTCTCTCTCACCTAAAAGCTAGCAAAAATCTAACCCAAAGAAAACACAAACAATCCTCTACAGATGCGGTCTGCACAGTGGTCTTGAGAGAAGAAGCACGAGCCAAAGGGAGAAAGGAAACTAGTAAATAGCGGAGAGATGACACCTTCCCCCATGACACCAGCGCACACGTTAGAAGTCAGCATTGCCTTCTGTATCTATACAGGCCATGAAAGCAGAGGACTGGAATGACACAGGACAAAGGGGCACGTTGGGATGTGCTGTCACCGTGGCAGCACAGGCACAGCAAGCCGTCACCAGAAACACCTTCACAGCCAGCTTCAGTTTCCTTCTTCCAACCACAGTCAGCAAGGTTTCTGTTTGCAGACTGCTTCTCATTGAGTCACTGTGGAGGAAGGAAAAACACCTCCCTTTATTTACTCCTTAACTGATGTGGTACTCCCCGCAGCTTTTACACTGTACATGGCAATCACCTGATGGGAGACAAGCACCTACACACCCTTCACCCTAAGCACTCCCCTGAAGAGCCCATAGCCGAGATCAAATCGGTCCTGCGTGCTTGTCTAGAGGCACGACCCATCTGCAGCTATTCTTTGAGCAACGCCAGGGCAGCTCTGGCTTCATCTTCAACCACCCATTTGGTAGCTGAGGCCAGAAGTAGCCGGCGACAGCAAGCTCCCACGGGCCTCCCCGTCCTCAGACTGAAAACCCCACCTCCAGGCCCCAACGACCTCCCTCGGTGGCCCTACAGTGGGCTCCTCCTGTCACCCCTGCGCAGCAGCCCGGAGGACGCCAAGCCCTCTCCTCCCCTCTGCCCCTCTCTGCTGCTGTCAGGTGCGGGGACAACGCCACTTGCAGGGAGCCGAGCGGTTGGAGGCTAACGGAGACTCCCCGACCCTCCCGGGACACTGCGGCCACTGTCCTGTTGAGGGGACTCCGGGCCTGGCACGAGGAGGGGGCTGGAGCCCAGGGCACACAAGGGCAGCTGGAGGGCAGTCCCGGCGCCCGAGGGGCAGCCTTTCTCTCTGGCAAGCAAAATGGCCACCCGGAATGGGGCAACATGGGCCACCATACCAGCCACAGCAACTTCCAGTGGTGACGTCACCGGCCTTCCGTTACACAAGCTGGCACCCCTGCGGCCGGCCCACAGCTCGCTCTGCAGCTAGAGACTCTGACACCAAGCGTCCTTGGTAGAGGAGGACCCGGCGAAGCGAGGCGAGAGCCCACGGTCAGTGGGAAGAGACAGAAGAGGTTCTTGGAGCCACTGAGGATGCCTCCACAGCCCAAAAAAACGCAAGCAGGCTGATGGGAGGAGCAACACCTACCTACGGCAGGCGAGTCGAGTCCACGGAGGTCGACCCGCCACAGAATGGCGACGAGCCTGTGGAGGTGGATCCACCTCAAGAGCAGGAAGAATCAGTGGAGGTGGATCCACCTCAAGAGCAAGAAGAATCAGTGGAGGTGGATCCACCTCAAGAGCAGGAAGAATCAATGGAGCTACATCCACCTTGCGCAGGGCTGACGGGGCACTACACCACCGTGCCCGGGGTTCCTCCGGCACCATGGTGCCCAAAGCGCCGCAGGACCACCGGGGGCTCTCGGGGACCCTCTAAACAGCCAGCTCCCAACAAGCGGCACCACCCCCGCAGCCGACGCCAGCCATAAGTGGGCCATCCACAGCCACATGCGTCCGCTCGGCAGGCTCATCAGGAAGATCACCCGGCTTGACAGCCGCAGATGAGCCCTGCTTTCCCACCCTTGCCCCTCATCGAGGGGGGCCATCTCCTCCGCCCTCAGCCCTGGGGAAGAGGTGAGCAGAAGGGCTGCCATCTTCTGGCCGGCAGCACCACAGCACCAGGACAAATCCCTTGGAGCCCACTGGAGACTGCTGGACACCACCGGAGACCGTCAGAGACCACTGGAGATGAACAGAGACCAGTGGGGACCATCGGAGACAGCTGGAGGTCGCCAGAGGCCACCAGACACCGCTGGACATCACCAGATGCCGCCAGACACCACTCTTGGACTCCCCTGGAGTGCCACCCAGGTTACTGGGGCCTGAAGGTGGCATTTTGCCACTCTGAGGATATCAAAGCCACTGGGGGGTGCGCAGTGCGCAGAGTATAGCAACAGGTCATCAAAGAAGGTAGATGCCCCATCCCTGGAAACATTCAAGATGGAGAGACAGCTCTTTAGAGAAGCACAAGCCTCGAGCTCTGGTGGGAAGAACTTTTGGCAAGATTGGGCAATAAACAATTATAAACACCAATAAGAAAACAATAAAACCCAAGCAGAAAACAATAAAACCCAATCAAACCCACTTTAAAAAAACAAAAAACGCTCTCCTCTCTTATTTGGCACTTTTGAGACTCCATGCGGACTCCCGTGTCCCATTCTGGTCTCCCCAGGACAGAAAGACACTGACAAACGCGGTGCGGGCCCAGCTCAGCGCCTTCGAGATGGTGAGGGGCCGGGGCACATGGCACACCAGGGCAGGCGGAAGGAACTGCCACTGTGCAGCGGGGAGAAGAGAAGGCTCAGGGCTGGGTCTGACTGCTCATCTTCCACAACACTGCAAAGCAATTGCTTTCCTGACCCAATACCACATAGACAACCATCCTGTTTATCTCCCACACGCACTTCACTATTGCTAGTTTTGGAATCCAGAACAGCAAAGGCCTTGTGTAATCAATCAATAAATAAATAAAAATAGAGCGAGCTTGATTACCCCCAGCTTGCATCCCTACTCTCTCTCGTAGGATACAAGCCACGGGCTCATCTCTCCTACCTGCTTCCTGAATCTGCTTGATCAGACAAGAAGTATGAGAGCGTTCAAATGCGAGCGGTGTTTGCCAACATGCAGGGAAGCGGCATCCCACCCCTAGTTCATGAGACAGGGGAGAAAAAAGCTTCATCTCAATGGTAGGAATGAAACATGGAAGTGGAGCTTTGCTGTGATGTCGGGGCATGCAACGAGTCTACGGAATTCCTGACAGTTCGAGAACAGCGCGACCTTGAGCAGCTTGTAGTATATCCTTGAAGAGTCTGGAAAGATCCGAGAAGACCAGTACAAAAACAAGATAGTGATAAGAAGAACCGTCCTAACGAACTCACCAATCATGAATTGTTAGTTACTAACCAAACCAATCATATACTAACACATACTCTAAAGAAGGGTCTAAAAAGCTGTGTTAGAACAATAAAGTAGCCATTTTGCATGATCTATTACTTGTCCTGTCCGTCTCCACTGCGACACCGTGAAAACCAGTTCTGCAGGAAAAAATACCTCTGGGAGCTCCTGAGCTCCTCTGGCTTTAAGGGCTTAAACCCACAGCCAGCAGGGAGCAAGCCATGCTGTCAGCTACTTTTCTACACCTTGGTTTCTAATACACAGCACTGTCTGCTTCGCTCCCTCGTGGAGCCATGGAGCAGACTGGCAGGTGTCCAGCACAGGTTACTGGAGCCCAGGGCTTGCAGCAAACCAGGGAACACACAAAACTGACAGCGCTGGTGCACCTCAAGGACTTCGCATCCAGTTTGCTCTGTACATAAGTTAAAACATTGGGGCGGTTTGGTTTGGTTTATGTTGGTTTGTTTGGGCTTTTTTTTTCTTTTTATCTGCTACATCATCTCTCTCCCTCTTAGAGCAAAAAAAATGCAAACTATTCCATCACTTACTCATGTATTTTCATGCCCTTCCAGTACTCTCTTTTTTAACACTTGCCTAGCAGTCTGGGTCAGGTCTTGAGACAGACAGGGCCTGACTCCTTCCAAATATGTCTCTAGTAAACCTTGCGATTCACAGGGACACTCTACATTCAGCACAGGAGGCACTGGAGCATGTTACTCCTCAGGGAAGAGCATCCAGGTTGGGCTTCAGAATTGAAAGCAACATGACTGTGGCAATCGAGGGACCGCAGAAAGGCAGATTGTATGCGCAAGAGGTTGTCCCCGAGCACAAGCCAGTTCAGCTGGTTTTGCTGTAGAGCCTGGATGGAGATCAGCACCTCCAGAGCATAGCTCTCCTCACCTTCAGGTAAGTGGAATGAATTGTCCTTTGGAGGTACTGCCTTGCTCCCTTAAGTAAGAAGAAAGCGTAGACAATTTGCTTCTTCACGCGAGGTGAAATGAATTCCAACCAAAGCCAGTTGGCACAATCACCCAGGAGATCTGTGGCAGAGTGAAAAACTGAGCTTGGGTTTCTCATTCATCCTCTTCGAGATCACTGTTTGGGGCAACAAAAATACAGTCACGCAAAGGTGGTCGCTACTGTGAATCTTATGGCTCTCCTAGGGCTTTAGAACGGGGTTTCTTGCAGGTCCCCTCAAACAAAGATCCCTTGTGGACTCACAGTCTTTTTTATAGACCTGGCTGTGCTGCTTGGCTGACTCATTAGGGATTTTAATATTTCTCCTTACACTTCCAGATGTTTTCTCTCATGGTAGAATATGCATTTCCCTAAGAGCAGAGGCCAGGAGGCCAGGGAGTCATCACATTCTCACACCTAGAACCTACCACTGAGAAAAAGTTACTAGTTACCAAACTGGAAAATAAATTCTAAGATAACTTGCCCATGCCTTTTAGTAACCCCTGCAGAATTAGGGAAAGGAACAATTAGGTGGAGAGAGCAGGCTGTCAGGGAACAGGGTCAGGAAAAGCAATTGGAGAAGAGGGAAACCTGAAGGGAATTTCATGGTTTATTACTGTCATATGCTGAATAATAACTCATCCTGTGGCCAATGTCACAGCTTTGGTTTTATTTTTTTTCTAACCAATGTCCCGCAGATGATTCACGTGTAAACATGGTATCTGGCACAGTCCCACGGGCAAGCAGTTTTACGGTATCTTTGCTACTGATGGCTGAGAGAGACTCTGGCTGACTTTACATTTAGATACTTCCAAGCCTTGCATTGATCCATCTGGCAAATATCTTCATTTCCTCTTTACCATAATTACTTCACGGTTTTACCTTTCTTGCCTCAGAGAACATTACATCATTTTGTCCGATACTTTGTTAGATGTGCCTTTGCTCCAAATCAGCGTCCACCTTAGAGCTGTACCCTAGCAAAGGACTCACACCCCCTTGCACTCATGGGAAAGGGACAGCAAAAAGGCCATTTTAGATCACTCAGTCCCTATGCTAGGAACCAACACTAACATCTCCTGCAGTGAGCTATTTTGCTCATTTTGTCCAGTTGAAGTCTCAGTACTTTATTCTTATGGAAATGAATAGGAAAAATGCTACATTTGAGGAAACGTTTTCAATGGCTGATTCTCACTAAGGGTATAACACTCAGAATATGCATGTGCCCATCCTGAATGCATAGAAACAAACTTCTACAAGAAAAGGCTGTGACTATGCAACCATGCACACGCTATTATGTACCAAAGGCGGCTCTGGCCAAATTTGTCCTCAGTCAAAAAGCATTCAAGCTTTCTCACCACAGTCTTGAAAGGAGTAACACTGATTGACAAAGAGGGCTCAGAACTATCTGAGGGACAAACCCCAAGCAGCTTTACTGACAAAGTCAGTATTGCATTAAACAAAGCATTCCCAAAGCTCTACTCCAATACAGGCTTAAGGAGCTAAACATTTTCCAGATGTCTTTTTAATCCTGTACTTGATGGTAAAGGGCTTGCACTAAACATACTCTTTACAATGCTCGTTGTAAATCGTACAAGAAAAAAAATACAGGTACCAGTGTAAAATGCAGCTCAGTCAAGCGATGGTCCTCCTAGCACACGTGCAGATCTACTTGCCTTAGGCAATGTCTTATCACAGACTGCCTGAGCAACCTTGCACCAAATGCTTTGAAAGCCTGTGCCTCGGTTTCCTCACTTGGGGCTGTAAGGTAACAATACTGCCCTGTTGCACAAGCCTCTCTGCATTTGGGAAGTGGCACAGAGACCACTGCTACTGGAAACCTTGCAAAACTCAAGACTATTGGCTCTAGGAATACTGCTGGTTTGCATTAGCAAAGTATTTATTAATAACCACTGTCACAGCAATCAAATACGGTCCACAGCAGCTTCCGTGGTTCTCCACAAACAATGACAAGCCCTCACAAAACTTCTCTCTTAATCCAAGGGCCAGACTGCCTGCTCTGGTGACTCAGTTTCTTACTATTTCTGCCTTCAAGAGCTGCAGCACTGATTAGATTGCTTGGAGCAGCCCATGTTCAGCAGTTTAATGGGTACCAGCCCAGACAGACTAATGGATCTGGAGACCAGGAAACAGCAGGAAGGTGAGCCGAGTGGAGAATATTGAGGCTTTTAAGGCAGAAAAGTAGCAGCTAGACATGGGGTAGCTGACTCACAGAGCCTTGGTGGAGACAGTTCTCCTCGCTGATCATCCTCAGTCATTCATCACACTGCGACACGCCCATGAAAAGTGGTCACTTCTAGAAACAACTTGCAAAATGCAAAGCAGAGCTGGAAAGGGCTCCTGGCGCTCAGGGCCAGACACACAGCCAGGGGAATTATTGTAGAGGCTGAGCTCACAGGCTTTTCCTTCTCCTAAAGAAGTGGGTTTCCATTCCTGATGCCTCGTATCACCACCTTGGAGATGTCAGCGCCTCAGGGAAACCAAATGTCCTTGCTCCATCCAGCATGATCCATCTTGCTGGCTCTGAGAGGTCCAGACAAGGAATACCTGCTGCTCCTTCTCAAAACCACCAGACCCTAATAAACAAGGTCTGCCACGGAGAAAAAGGTCTTGGATTCAGTCCTGTGCAGGTTTTTAGCCCCCTCCATCCTGCAGATGTTTCTGCTGGCTTCATGCCCCCACCATGGGAGTTCACCTAATGTTGCCAGTGCTGCAGTCTCCTACTGCCTTGCTGCAGGTTCCTTCAGTGGAAAGCAGCTGAGGCTTGGGACAAGAGCTAGCGAGTAGTTTGCATCTAGTAGTAGTTTGCATCTCATACAGTGTCCTCAGACCTTCAAAATGCACAGGAAGAGCTTCAGCAGATCATACGTTTGTCCCAGTCCTTTAGCTGCTTTGAACTTCACTAAAGGAAGCCATTAAGGAAGTCATACCGACCAACTGAAATTTCTGCTCTGCCCTCTGGTCAGTCCCCTGTTTTGAAATTATACCAACATTTCTTGATGTATGACAGCCTACAAGCATTTTTTAATACTGAATTGTAAATAATGCCAAGCCAAAAATTCAGAGCTAGAAACGTCAGTTCGTCTCTTTCAAACGTCCTCCCGGCTTGCCTAAGTACTGGAGGAATCTCAAGCAAACATGTGATGCCTCAGACCACGTCTTTGTTGTGTTAGTTTGGCAAGTTGGCTAGGGAAGATGGCGCTGAGATGCAACACAGATCTGTGTTGTATTATACCATCACGACCTCATAGAAAGACACAGAAAAGGAGGTACAGGCGACTGTGGGTGTAGCTTTGACCAGCTAGACAACAACTAAGGCATGAGTTCACTTCTACAAAGTAACAACATGTCATTTAAAAGTGCCTACCGGAGTAAAGTTTTCCTTTCTTGCATTTTCATCACTATTATATTTAGCAGACTATACCACAAGGTAGGCTTCAAAACTGAGACCCTTTGGGTTTAAAAGGATAAATTTACGCAAAGGGTTTTTGTACTGTCATCTCAGGAATGGATCCAGATTCCTCCACCCATTCTTCCAGCATTCATGTCCCACAGGCAGAAAACACCTATCATTACCACTCTACTGTTAATGTAGCAAGTGACACCGAAGTAAAAAGGAAGACGCTAACTCAGGTATGTGGGAATATTTCTAATTTTAGCAAATTCACTCTGCCTATCGGAAAATCAACCCCGTAATTTCAGTTGCGCACAGCGTTCTTTATCTCCTTCCGTTCGTTTATGCTAACATTAACAGGCTGTATTTAAGAGAAAAGCTATTAACTTAGACAAATCTTTAAGTTGACAGCTTACTTAGCTGTATTTAGGAATACATGAACTAAGCTACAACCATGCTGTTTTAGAAGAAGGTACCTTTCATCTTCCTGGGTAAAAAAAAACATTATATATGAAGACATTCTATGTAAATTTTATTTAATGGATATATCCTTTCAGCATTTTTTTTTTAATATAATGACACCATTTCTTCAGCTAGAGAAAACAGGGAATTGCAGAACTACAAGAAATGGATTCCTGAGGATGACAGGGAGGTAAGTATTTTGTTAGCGAGTTATTGATGGTTTTATTTGCTTTTTTCTTATTTAATCTAGTAATGACTTTCCCCTTTGCCTGTTCTCCGCCAGGATTCACTCTAACAGCTGGTGACCAGGCAATCACACTCACTCAGTAAGTTATCAAATACCAGGGGTCTTCGTTTGCATAGCCATGTTAATCTGGTGTTCACAGCACATCCTTCGGTTCACTTTTAATAAATAAATCCCACAAAGAAAATAGCAGAGGGGAAGGAAGGTTGCTGTGCTGCTTTCCAAAGCAAGCAGTAGCTCAAGCAGCCTCAGAAGGGATGGTTCTGCCCCCTCTACTGAACAGAACAGCATCCTCCTGCGTGAGCACTACTGCTGCTTTCACGAATAGGCCCTCTGAAATAAGGTGCTCAGTGTAAGGGTGAAGAAATCAAGCCCCAAATCAGTTTACTGCTGGGCCAGTTCCTGGCTTTGCATTTCCCACGACAGTCAAAAGGAAAATGCATTCCTGCACTCTAGAGACAACAGTTTTGATTTTCAGGCAAACTTTTTTCTCCTGTACCACCAGACCCTGGAGCCTCATGCATGGTTAGACTTTTTCTAACCTTGACGCATCACTGCTATTGCAAAAGCTCCAACAAATTCCTTTTGCTCTCTGTTCAAGGAAAGTTTCACCAATCTCCAGGAGAAGAAAACAGCAGCCCCAGTTTAAATCCAGCCTGCGCTTTCTCTGCACAGACAGTATGAAAGAAAAAACAAGAGGTGAAATGTAAGCCCAAGTACCGCTGGTTTCCTAACCGACTAAAAGCACGAAGACCCCATCCTTGAAACAACACAGTAAATGACCCTGTGACAACAAGCACAATCCCACAGAGGTCACCATATGCAGAAACACATCCTTCTTTCCCCAGCACCTTTTCCCTTGGCCCCCTCCAAACGCTGCCCGTGCGGGCTCCAGCTGTCTCCTACCTCTGAAGCACCTTCTGCCACAGCAGCAATGTTCTTCTGCAGAGTTCGACACCTCTGTCACCCCAACCTTAATCACAGGATAAATAAAGGGCCTGACAAAGTCTACAATGGGTCCATCTTTCTCAGCCTTGTCCTCTTTTTTAAGCTGCGGGGCTCTTTTCTGAATGACATTTTTCTAAGTACAGCTGGTAGATGAGTGTTGGAAATCGGTGCCAGGAGCTGGGGCTGGAAGAGAAGACAGGATTTTTGAGCTGGAAGGCGCGGGGGCCTGGGAGGCGGCAGAAGAGGGGCTCTGCAGCAGGGCGAGGGGCTCTGCAGCGAGGGGCTGCCAAACAGGGCGAGGCGCAAAGACGCCTGCGATGACGACTCACTGGGCAAGTCTGTATTAGCGACTATAGTCTCCGTTATCACTCCCCTTCCACCTTCTGGAAGGAGCGGGGCGGGAAGATTCTCCCTGTGGGAAGCAGTCTGGGACAGGACGTGGGGGAGACGTGGGGTTTGCAGAAGGGCTCTGAGCGAGCAGCAGAGGCTGCCGAGGCAGTGGTGCATCAGGAGCTCGGGGCAACAGGGGCAAGGCCTTTCCCTCCGTGCTGTGCCCCCACACTTACATCTGGACACCTGTGGCCAGGGCTACACTTGGGGCTGGAGTACGCAGGCAGGAGCCCTGCTGCCACCTCACCCCCTGCTTACACACCTACCCCACGCACAGCACTGCTGCCTCCTTCTCCTTACCAAGGAAGCAACAGCCATAAGCTACCTCTCCAGCACGTGCAAGCAGGGCAGTACACTTTGAGACGCGTTGCCTCTAAAAACATCCCAGACAAAACAGATGCCACGAGCGACAGTGTAACTCTCTGCCTCCAAAGAAGCGGGGTACTGCTGAGACTGTCCACTGCACACAGAGAGAGCGCTTTCCACCAGCCGTACCAACACACCCTCACCAGGTATTGCCTGTTGATTAATTACTTGCACTAGCAGATCTTCCCCACTGTCGACTTTCGGAATGTTGGGCCATTATGGGACTTGGATTCCTCCCATTACGAGGCAACAGCATCTTTTTAAAGAAATAAAAAGAGCACTGCTAAATGGGTACAACTACCTCTTATATTACTAGAGTTACCACAGAACGCATCGTTGGTAGAATTCCACTCAGTCTGGTCGACTTACTCTCTCGATGATTTTTTGAGCCCTTACATCTTACCAGTTTGCTGAAAAGGCAGGGGGTTTTTTGGACAAAAGCCCAAATAAAATACTTCGCAGTCCATGTCATTCTCGGCCTTCCTATGTTCCTATATGTCTCCTTCTCTAAAGCGGATAAATAAATCATGCATTTGGTTTTCAAGTAATGCTATCAAATGCCAGACAGACATCATCTAACCCAAGAACCCATTAACTGACCCAAGCTTTGCTCCCCACGAGACCAAATGTTTTAAAATGCATTTAAATCTTGAGTCTGTTATCAAAACTGTAACATAAATACCTATGTATATATCTCATCCCTTCTGCTCTGAACAGGACCAGGGAAAAACTGAAAAAACTTAATTCCAAGAACTTACTCCAGAGCTGTCTTGTGGCTCAACAGGCTGATTCACAGGTCAAAGAAACTCGCAACGAAATCGCAGCAGAGCTACTTTCATTCTCCATTTCCCAAGAAAGAGTATTGCAGTTATGTTTGCCAATATTCACCGTTTACACCAATTAACCAAACTTCCCTATTATTTATAACTTCTTGGGGTACGGTTTCATCGCTTTTACACATATGCCCCTCTGCCTCGCACTAGAACCATGGATCCTACTTGAGGGTGCTCACAGAGTACAGTACGATTTCGCCTTAGTACACTTAGAAATATCTTTGTGAATGATATTTCACAGCATGCTCTTGCACGTCCCCTTCAGTTAGCAAAACATCATTGATACGCTCTACGTATCTGTATTCCTAAAGTTGTCCTCTTTATGTAAAACTGATTTTAAGTCAAGCTGTTATGCAGCTGTTCCATAATTAAATTGCATACCATAAAAGCTGATGTAGAAAGTATTACCACGTTGCAGAAAGTAAATATTCATAGATTAAGCTTGTTCTCCTTAGCTTGAGAAACTAGGCAAGTTAGAGATCAGGACTTCTAAAATTAATCAAAACCTTGGCAGATGTATTAACAAAAATAAAGCTCAGTGTTTCAAAGAAAATAAAAAGAGTCTGCTTCAGTTCAAGCTCTGCTAAAATTACCTGATGGATAGGTGCCTAACGTGCATCCTGTGCCAGACACCCTGTATGCACAGAGACCTTTCTTATACACTTTCTTAATTACCTGCATTGCTTATCAATATTCACTCGTTCATACAGGCATACTCATTTAAAGCAACTTATCTTAGTAGGGCTATTTTCATCACAGCTTGCTTTGAATACCGTCTCATTGGCAACATCAACTGGTCAACCCTTAGGTATACGTAGGATTCCCACAGGTACCCGCACATACAGAATCTGGCATTCCTGAGACAATGCCTGTGCAAAGGCTAACGAGGTGGGTAAAACAGTCTCATTTGGTGCATCCAGGATGGGTGCTGCATCCTCTATCCACAGCGTAGACAAACACAGGACTAAGATGCACGCGATACAGTGAATTTACTGGGCGAGAAGGGAGAAAGCGGAAGAGGATTTGCCTTCTGAAACTGGACAGTACTCTTCTCAAGAGCAAGAGCTGCCGCTTTTATTAACTGTTTTCAAAAATCTGCAGCTAAGAGGACTCCTTTGAGCTGAGTACTTAACAGTCCTTCTCCACTTGGACATACTTGACAAATACAAGTGTCTTGCCCCTTAGGGTGTGTTTTGGCTTGATGGGGGATTTGTTTGTTTCTCCAGAAGAAATTACCAGGGAGTAGTAAATGTCAGCAGCTCTTCAAGTATGCTTGTGTGTTTCTGCATGGTTTGTAGCCCTGCCTCCAAAGGAAAAACACATGCACACAGTTTAGCATTGAAAATACTTCACACTGTACTGATGGCTTTTTTTCTTCTGAATCTCAGTTCGTAATTGTTGGAAGCAAGTTTTCTAGTCATAAACTTAGCTGAGCTATTGGAAAAACCTGCTGTATATTATCTTTACACTGCTATCCACCAGCATGGAACTTACTGTCCTGTAACTACATACCTCAGATTATAAAATACATATGCATGTGTTCATTTCAAATGATCAGTTATTTATGTCATAGCTGAAGAAACATATCTCAACATGAGAAAACAAGGATACACCTACTCACTCAACTGCAAGTTGTAAGCTTCACTGCAACACACCTTATAGTTTTAGTTTCTTTCCAGAGGTGAAGATGACAACAGAAAGGCTAGAGTCCAATGCTGTTTTCACCTACCCTGAATGTTATTTCAAGTTATTGCTCTGTGATTAATACAAAGCTTACACAGTGATACGGCTTGAAAGGCTGACCATCTTTCACGCACTCTGCAGAGTGTGAGGTTTTGTACATGAATCATAGAGAAATGGGAATCAGCCCAGGTAGATCAGCGATTTGTCTGTCACACGTACAACAAAGTGTTAAGAGGTTAATCTGCAATTTGTTTCATTTTTATCCTTACATCTCCACCACTGGTAAGCCAGTTGGGTGAGATCCTTCATTTCTGTAATTCCAACTGTTTTACACTCTACTCAATATTTCCATCTCTAAACATGGGCCCACTCAAAACAAACAACTGATTTCAGGTTTTAAAAACACTTTTTTAGTTTTAAAACATCTCTAAGTTTTACAGCAGTCCAGTTGTATGTGCAACTCCAAAACATCCCTCGCCTGTAAATCCGCCAGTCTGATGCTCATTTACATCACAGGTCTTTCACCGAGCGCAATGTTCCTGAGGTGGGCACAATGCGATATGTGCCAGTGTAGACTCTTTTCCATTACCAGGGAAGGTAAAAAGATGCTTTAATATCACTGAAAATTCAGGCTGGATGGAAAAACACACAAGTAGAAAATGCCGATTTCAAAAATGCCAAGGCATATCCTTTCATTGCCCACATGGAAAAAAACCCATAGACCAGGTATGGCTATGGAGATCTCTTCCTCCACCCCACTACTGCCTAAAAGGACAACGGGCAGATTTTTCACACTGCTTGGGACCCACAAAGATCTATAATTTGCTATTATGTTTCTGCATTCAGCCTCTGCATTCTGCGGGAGCCAAGAAATGCTCCTGCTGCCTTGCAGCCCTGCCACTCCACAACTCCCAGGACACCTCAGAGCTCTGCACATCCACATCGGTTCTCCTTGGGTGGACATTCCCAGAGGAATTATGCTGCTGTGAGTATGCAAAGCCACGTAATCCAAGCCACTTGAAGGAGACACAAAACAATTGTACATTTTCTCCTTAATAAACAGTCCCTCTGGACACAGAAGTCACAGACTCTCTCTGCTCGGCAGCACGTGGGATAACTGCGCATCAGTCACATCCTACATTTTCTCCGTGTTGTTTCTTTCTTCTGCAGCACTTGCAGATATCCACTGGGGAATATGGTAATCCCAGAACACTGCTGCCTCCATGCCTCCACAGTCCATCTGAATTTCTCAACTTGGGTCTTTTCATGTGTCTGATATTTACAGGGACAGCATCTCTGGCTTTGCTTGCCATCAATAATACATCTATCCTATGAAGAACAAGAAGACTGGGACACCAAAAAAAACCCCAACCCAAAAGACAGAGAAGTCCATTTCTCTTTCAACCGCCTGAAAAAACACTTGCCTCCTGCACCTCTGTGCATATACCCAAAGAGAGAGAGAATGCAGCCTTTGAACAGTAACTGGGATAAATCTTTCTCCTCTGATCATTCCCCCTCTGACTCATAAGTCTCAATCTACCAAGAAAATAGTGCACAGCTCTCACAAAGCATGACATGCACCTAGAAGGGAGGCACAATTAAAAGAACAGACAAGACAGACAAACGATATGGGAGCCATTTCCTTAATGAACAGAACACTTTTCCCTTCTTATTCATCATAATGACTACCAATAAATAACAGGAAGAAGCAACAGGTTTGAATACAACACCACTTGCATTAAACTTAAATTCATCGAAGTGCCTTATAACAAGTCTGGATTGAAAAAGATGTTGAGAAGGGTGGTTTTCAGAGAGACTGCTTACATTTTAATGTTTAGCGAGACCTGAATCTGCAGTAGATGGGTACAAAAAACAATGAGAAAATGTCTTTTTTTTTTTTTTTTTTAAACAAGTTAGGGCAAGTGAGATTGATCTATCATTTTTGCGTGTTCTTTAAAAAAAACAAGAAGAAAATCCAAATGAAAAAGGCAATAAACAAATACTGAGACCTGGCAGGGAAGGCGGGCTTTATTCTACCCCACGACTAGCCCTCAACTCTGCGGTTCTTCTGCGGTCATGCTCACAGCTCTCCCGCATAGCATCACCTCCCTCTCTGATTTTCAGACCTCACATACTACCTTAGGTAGCTACAGCCAAGCTTCGGTGCTGCCCAGAGAGTGTCAAAACGTGAGAGGTGCTCAAGGAGTCCTGTAGGTCCCTCTCCACCAGGTCACTAGAGATGGGCTCTTGCTAGGACTCAGGCAAGGGAGGGGGAAGGCTGGCTCATACCCCTTATTCCCACTGAAGCCACCTTGACCCACATGATTGAGCCTCGTGGGCTGACTCCCAGCACGTGCTGCTGTGACTGAAGTTTTTGCATTTGGAGCGCTGCAGGATCCTCTCTTTCCTGTCGATCAAATGGCCAGTCGCTGGCACGAGCAACAGTTTACATCACTCACAACCGAACCCGAAATACAGGAAGATTAGCTGCCAGGGTGATTTAAGACTCCCAAAGCAGAACAGAACCAGATAAGGAAAGCAAAGCAAACCATCCTTGGAAAGATAAAGAAACTTTGCAGCTGACACAGGAAAAGCAGCTAGTAAGGTAAGCAGGGGTGTTACCACTCTCAAGCTAAAAGTATTTTGAAAGGTGACAGCAATTAAGAACCCATGCAAGCCTTGAGCTTAAAAACACTCTGACCTCGAAGGAACTCAATCTGCCTTTCTGGTTCCCAGGACATATGGCCTCAGTAACAGAGGATATACATCACTTCCTAGTTCAGTATAGCTACATAGGTATCCCATAAGGCTTGTCTGGTACAGGACAGAGGGTCTTTGCCTCACCTGCTGACTGTTCAGCTGCCTGCTACCCTGGCTGATCACTTTGGAATCACTGCTGCCCTAAGCCCCCACGTGCTAGATGGAGCCAGCTGGACTACTCCACGATTCCAGACCAACTTCAGCTGTCACACAGGCCCTGGACCAGGATGGCAGGTTGCACTGAACATTTTGTCTCAGACGAGCATCTCCACTCCTCCCTGGATGTCACCGACACCTTGTACCATGGGATCTCTCCTGCCACAAGATCCAGCACAGCCATTACATCCCATAAGCACCACCACAGTCATATACCCCAATCCAGTGTCCCAGGTCTTCGGACTCAAAAGAACAGCCCGTCTCTCCCGTACATCAAAACCAATCAACTCTAGCAGAAATGATGACGTCTTGGACACATCGAGTTTTCAGCTGGAACAGTGCCACCCTGGTGAATTGCTTCACTCCAGGCAGCAGTCTGGGAACAAATGCAGCAGTTTCTCTCCTGTCCTCCAATATAAAGCACTTCCACAAACTTCTAGGTGGTATTGGCAGAACAGCACCCAAACTGTCCCTCATTTCTCTGCTCCCTCTGCTGGGTGCCAGCCCAGCATTATCAAAACGCCTGCTTGGGTAGCGCTGCCAGGCAGCAGCACACAGAAGCTAAAGCAGGCTGTAAAGTTACTACACAGTCTCCCAAAGAGCTCAGTAATTACCACTGTTAATTCTTACCAAGACCAATAGCACCACTACTCTTTACAGGGACCAAGCAGATCAAAAAGCAGATCCGGGAAGAGAGCTTCTGAGTTACAGGCTTCAGTGTCAGCAACCGCTGACATCTCCAGCCAACAGCCAGATCACGCAGCCCTGCCAAGGCCGTACGCCCACCACCTAATATTCCACACTGGCATCAGTCCGCAGCCACTGCCAACGATTGTACGTACATGGATGCTGATCCACGCACAGCTATTCAAAAAGAAAGGGATCACAGTCCCTGTAATTGTGAACTTGCATCTTGGTGCAAAGAAAGACAGCCGATATATCGGGTTTGTTGCATAAAGTGTGGGCCAAGAAGCTCATCACTTCTATGTGTCTCATGATACTTTTTTCCCTTGTCAAAAGGGGATAATCCACCATTCTCCATATCCCACTGTATTTTCAAATGTAATTCAAGTTGGGGCCTCCCCTGCCTTTACTAGGCAAATAGACTAAATGCCAGTGAGAATGGATTTTAAATCTACATTTTAAGCACTGGAGTAGCAGAACTAGTCAAGACACAAAATTACTTACAACTGCTCGCTCACTGCAATATTCCAAACAAGATGATACTACAAACTCTTTCAACTCTCTCTTTAGAAAGGTAATCAGCCTTGTTTAGACCAATCTGGTGCTGGTTCTTGGTATCTTCAGAAAAGAGATAGTAAAATAATTGTATAAGACAATCAAGACCCATCAGAACACTTTTTCATTAGGGAGGGATCACGCACTAGACTTATGCCAGGTATAGAGAGGGGGTTGGTTTCATCTGGGTTTTGCTTTACATCTTACAGATGGATTATTACCGCAGGAAAAGTACAACCGAAATGAGTGAAATAGTCACATTCCTCCTTCCATAAGGTTTAAATGCGTTTCAAGCTCATATCTGGAAGCGGAACAAAATCAAACATAGATCTCCTCCTAATTTTCCAAGCTACAGAACAGTAAGTACCGCACAGTAGAAAACAAGATCTAATACAAGAGGTGGCAGCTGGGATTTCATGCTGCTTGTATGTATTCACATCAAAAGATATGCAATCACAAGCAAGCGTCACTCATTTGACACTGGAGAGGCATTCTCTCTCTAGCTGTGCATGGAAGGGATAGTTTCGCCATACACTGCTCCAACAGCAGTGAATCACAACTAGTAAGGGAGTCGCTGCTTTTTAGAGTTCGTAGCAGTCACGTTCGAAAGCAAGGCCTGGTTTTTCTCTCTGTAAAACCAGTTCATGCAAGCCCAACGTGGCCCCACGCACCCCCTGAGATTCAGCCACCAGATTCCCAATTAAGACATGCTGAACTGGACAACTTGGAAAGCACATTTCAGTCCCCAAAAGGCAACAGGGTAGCAAGATCTTCCACTAGCGTCTACTAAACAAGAAACAAGGAAAGCCCATGCTTGCCAGGCAATCACTTACCCTCAGACACACCAGGCAAACTCTGTCACGGAAGCACTTGAAGATCACCACCCACAGAAGACCTTGATGAATCAAACATGCAGCCCATCATACAAAAGATGCTACTGCCTCCTAAGCCCCAGTTTGCACCATAATATCAACAAGATCCCAAACTCAGTAAAAACACCACAGTGTTTTTATTTTCTCGCGTCTTTAGACAGTAATTGCAACGTACCCTCTTCTCTTCCACTCCCCTGCACAGCTCAAGCGCACATGGGGCTTCCTTTCTTTATGAAACTAGACAATTAAAATCTACTTTGTAACAACAATTTGTTTGGATTCCCATCTATAAAAGCCTCCAAAAATGCCACACTGTACAGTAATTGCTCTACTGGTGAAATACAAAGGTTCGGTAATGTTTATAAAGCCACTTAAACCGCATGAGCAAAACTATTTTGCTTAATTACATTTTCCAACCCTTCATGCTATATACAAGCTCACTTCTTCCAAGAGTCACCCCTACTCACATGATCAAATCATGCCACTTGAAACGCTCTGACATTATCTTGGCATATAAAAAGGTTGAAATTATCGTGACAACGGCAACCTAAGGACTGCAGATACCCAGAATCTGGTATGAGAAGTGAAAGCTGAAAAAGAGTTAGATCTCTTGAAATTACACATTTGAAATACCAGAGACACAAAGCGTTTAAAAGCCATTCAATACCACGGCTCACCATAAAACCATAAAAGGTTCTGAAACACTTGTCCTGAATCATTTCCATGGGAATATTAAAGGATGAAAATGCCCCATGGAATTACAGGATTCATTTATATAGACTGACAAACTCACTTTGCGGTAACGTGTTTTTAAATGTCAAGCAGTATAAACAAGGTAGCTGAAATTACCACCTAATACAATGACTTGAACTTCAGCGCCTTCAAAATCACAATTATACCAAGACTGAAATAAGTTTGACAGACTGAGGTATAATCAAAATCACTGTAGTCAAGAGAAATTTATCCAAAGCAAAAACCATTTCATGCTTACACACATGTATGTTTACTGTAAAAGAAAAGTAGAGCATAGGTTTTCAACAGTGACCAAAAAAAGGCTCGAAAAACACCTGGAAAAAATATATTCTGCCACTCACTCCGCTTTTGCTGGGCACGCCGATTTTCACATTTTGGTCAAAGATCACTCGGCTTCTCCGGTTTACCTCACTTTGAGAAAATCATTTTCAGAAAACATGCCTCCAAGAAACATCGGACAACGGTACGTCCACATGATTAAATAAGAGGTAGGAAAACCCAGCAATAGGTCTATCACACGCTTTACAACAGCAGCGACCGCTTGCTTGCAAGACCCTGGCCAGAATCCTTCTCCTTGGCAAAATAAGTTAATGCTAGACAGTTCTCAAGACATCACATCAACAGGAAAAGGGTTAGCTCTCCCTCGCATCAATAAAGCACATCATCTGACCTAAAGTGCAAGTCTTCATCACTAAACCACTTTCAGAAGAAACAGTGCCAACCTTCAAAGACATCTTCCTAGAAGGAGCTGTCTTTCCTGACCATTTTGACTAGGTACAGACTTTATATCTGTCTAGTTCGACCTCATTAGCCTTCCTAAAAGATGAAGGAGAAGCAAAGGACAAGTCCGGCCAGTATTATTTATGGACCTCTTTTTTCACTGTTGTTCAGTACAGATACGCAGCATTGCGGAACCCTTCGGGACTGATTTCTCCCACCAAACCCACACTGCAGACTTAATCTTAAAAACATATCCTCTCAAGGATAAACAAAGTAAGCTCATATCCGCCAGACCTGAAAGATGTTTTCACCAATGCCTCAGGACTGTCCACTGCTGGTAGTTCATCCGCTAAGCTTTCTTCAGGAGGTCTAGGGTCACCGATGATGGTCGGCTTTGGCCTTTCCTTGAGGTTGCCGGTCAGCCCACCGAGAATGGTGTTCCACAAGCAGTTCTGTCATTTAGACCCTGCAAAACCAGACAGTCAGCAAAACACATTCACAGGCCTACTGTCCAGCCTCTCAGCAGTCTGCAAAACAAAGATGCTCTCTGAACTTTTTACCTTTGCATCACCACCAGTTTGGGATTAAGCCTGAAAACCCAAAACAAAGCTCCAAGTGGAAATAAGCACTAACTTGCAGCTCCTTCCAAGTCCAAGACCGCAATGCTTCCCATAAAAAGATTTGGTTACAGAACAGGGAGTTTTCACATCTCAGTAAAAACCCTCCTCTCCACATTAACTTATACCTTAGCATGTATTGGCATGGCTGTATTTGAAGCCAAAGCACTAACCAGAAAACAGAGTACCAGATCAATACAACAGTAATCGTTGAGTTTCTTAGTGCTTAAATTACAGATTTGAGATATCACTGAAGGACTCCTATCAAAAAAACATACTTCTTTTCTGCTGAAATTGCAACCTTTCCCAGCAGACATTCAAATGCCAAAATATTTCTATGGATGGTCTTTTTACACTTATTTCCAAGAGTCACCAGGTGCCTCTTGCATGTCATTCAGAGAACCCATCCTCATCTGTTAAGTCCAGCTCCACTGACAAAGTACAATTAGCACCCTTCAGTCAGATCTCCTCCCCACCCCTGAAGAACAGAATACCTGACTTGCAGCTCATCAAATTTAAGGACAGGGAGGGATCACTCCCCGCTTATGGTCACGGTCACAAGACAGGCTCAACCTGGGGAAGAAACCAAACCAATGTCACCTGCTACCCATCAAATCACAACAAGGCTATGAGGAAGCAAAACCCAGCCTGAGAACAGCTTCCCCCCGGGGAGCCCTCCCGCCTCAACTCCACTCCCCGTTCTCTCCACCTCCTCCCCCCGGCGGCGCAGGGGAACAGGGGACGGGGACGGGGGCTGGGGTCGGCTCCTCACCCCTTGTCTCTGCCGCTCCTTCCTCCTCAGGGGGAGGAGGACTCCGCGCTCGGCCCCTGCTCCGCCGTGGGGTCCGTCCCTCCCGCGGGAGACAGCCCTTCCCCAACTTCTCCAGCGTGGGTCCTTCCCGCGGGCTGCAGTTCCTCACAGACTCCTCCAGCGCGGGTCCCTTCCACAGGCAGGGTGCAGTCCTTCCGTCACAGACTGCTCCAGCGCGGGAGCCGCCGCCATTTTGGGGGACATCCGCTCCCCCGCTCCCCTCCACGGGCTGGGGGGGACAGCCTGCCGCCTCCCCGCGGGCTGCGGGGGCATCCCCTCCTCCTTCCCTGACCTCGGGATCCGCAGAGGGGTTCCTCTCACATCC
Organism: Haliaeetus albicilla; assembly: GCF_947461875.1. Lineage (NCBI taxonomy): Eukaryota > Metazoa > Chordata > Aves > Accipitriformes > Accipitridae > Haliaeetus > Haliaeetus albicilla. The sequence goes on along the minus strand of NW_027212432.1, from coordinate 57,869 downwards.
CGCTCCCCCGACTCCCTCACGGGGCGTTCGTTCCCCTTCTGAAATCTCTTCTCCCAGAGGCGCTCCCGCCGTCGCTGAGGGGCTCGGCCTGGGCCAGAGGCGGGTCCGGCTCCCAGCCGGGGCAGCTTCGAGCAGCTTCTCCCAGGAGCCGGCCCTGCGGCCCCTCCCCCGCCACACAAAAACCCAAAAAACCCGAAACAGGGAGGGAGCAGATCCCGAGAAGAGCAGCGAAGGGCTGCAGTGGTGCTTACCTCAGTCAAGAGGCTTCTCTCAGCAGAGGCCCAGCAAGCCTTCATCCTACTGGATTCCAAAGGAGTAACTGTTAGAAATTAATTTAGTCCCAAACAGGATTCCAATCAAAGTTAACAATTTATTAAATGAATAAAGGCAAGAAAACAGCGCTGTACATGCGGGGAGCTTCTGCTCTACCACAACGCGCGCCCTGAAAAACAAGACAGCTTCTTTTATAGTCTAACGCTCATTACATATTCATACTAGGCGTGTTCTTCTCCATCTCCTGGTTGTGTGGGTGCAGTAGTTCTCCTAGACACTTGTCTCTGACCAGGCTCCCCCTGTTCGCGCCAGACAGCAGACATGCTGTGTGACAGCCGACACCTTGCACAGCACCAGCTGGGGTCACCAGAACCCAAACAAGTTCACAACAGACACCTCCCCCTCAACAAATGCATACCACGAATGGCCCGTCAAGATCCCAAGCACTGCAATCCCTGAGGCCAAACACACATCCAAATGCCTCAGTTCTCCTCCAGGATAGTTAACAACAAAACCGGTTTTGGGTTGGCAAAAAGAGAACGAACTATGTACATATCATCTGTCTCCTCCCGGCCTGCGGTTATACAAGGATCGACAAAATGGTTAAAGATTACATAGACAGTGAGGGTCACATTTTATTATGCAGCCCTACCATTGTTTATATTGACACGAATCAGATGAACATATTTCACAGTAACAAAAGAGGATGGACTTGAGAGAGAAGCAATTAATTATTCTACATTGATACCGAAAAGCCGGTCGAAGAAACTCTCTAAGACTCGTTTTGGAGTTTTAGAAAGCAGGCATTCTTTATTACAGAGCTGCATGCACGGGGGATAGTTCCACGTAGCATCCATACCACAGCTTTAGCACAAACAGGTTATATAGAATAAGTAATTGCATATTAATCGAATTAGTATACATATACATAAAAATGATCGCAACCGATTATCTCAGTACTGCCTACATCCGATCATGCGCAATGAAGGATCCCTTTGAGTTGAAGGGCTGCTTTTGCGACCACCGACCCATTGAAGTTCTTGCTGGCTGTCCGCAGTTACCCTTTGTCTCTTGTTTCAACCATAATGTCAATGTATGATCATTTATCAAATCTCACTTAGACAGTCATCTAGCAGCAAACCAGTTTTCATAGAAGGTACAAAATATTAAAACCATAAAAGTTTGAACAAACCACATGAAATGTATCGACATATGCTATCAAGTTCAGTTATACACATTCGATTTCCAAAGTTCTTCCCCAAAACTATTACCGGGAGTCGCTTATCTCGCACAGTTTCTATCGGGTTGAAGTTCCCCTGCTTCGAATTAAAGGTCCAGTGTTCTTTTCTTCTACAGCACATGCCCAAGGGGGCGGGGGAGGGGGTAAGTCTTTTGGTCGTGAATTGAGTCGGTGGTCTGATCTGCTCGTGCTGCCTTTACCTTTCCTCCAGTTATCCAAGATTTTTGCTGACTTCGTGCCTATTAGCAATTTTTCAACTTCTCTGCGCCTCCTGGGGTAGGATGTTCCCTTCTTCTCAGTCTTTTCGTTCTCCTTCAGGGGCCCAGTCGTTAGCAAGGCATGCCTTGTACAGACAAAGGATCTCTTATTTCACAAGACCTCTTCTTAAGTAAATCCCTCCTTCAGTCCATGGCTTCTCTCTCCAGTCCATCCTCTTTTGTTACTCCTTTGGAATCCAGTGGGATGAAGGCTTGCTGGGCCTCTGCTGAGAGAAGCCTCTTGACTGAGGTAAGCACCGTTGCAGCCCTTCGCTGCTCTTCTCGGGATCTGCTCCCTCCCTGTTTCGGGGGGGCGGGTTTGTGTGTGTGGCGGGGGAGGGGCCGCAGGGCCGGCTCCTGGGAGAAGCTGCTCGAAGCTGCCCCGGCTGGGAGCCGGACCCGCCTCTGGCCCAGGCCGAGCCCCTCAGCGACGGCGGGAGCGCCTCTGGGAGAAGAGATTTCAGAAGGGGAACGAACGCCCCGTGAGGGAGTCGGGGGAGCGGGATGTGAGAGGAACCCCTCTGCGGATCCCGAGGTCAGGGAAGGAGGAGGGGATGCCCCCGCAGCCCGCGGGGAGGCGGCAGGCTGTCCCCCCCAGCCCGTGGAGGGGAGCGGGGGAGCGGATGTCCCCCAAAATGGCGGCGGCTCCCGCGCTGGAGCAGTCTGTGACGGAAGGACTGCACCCTGCCTGTGGAAGGGACCCGCGCTGGAGGAGTCTGTGAGGAACTGCAGCCCGCGGGAAGGACCCACGCTGGAGAAGTTGGGGAAGGGCTGTCTCCCGCGGGAGGGACGGACCCCACGGCGGAGCAGGGGCCGAGCGCGGAGTCCTCCTCCCCCTGAGGAGGAAGGAGCGGCAGAGACAAGGGGTGAGGAGCCGACCCCAGCCCCCGTCCCCGTCCCCTGTTCCCCTGCGCCGCCGGGGGGAGGAGGTGGAGAGAACGGGGAGTGGAGTTGAGGCGGGAGGGCTCCCCGGGGGGAAGCTGTTCTCAGGCTGGGTTTTGCTTCCTCATAGCCTTGTTGTGATTTGATGGGTAGCAGGTGACATTGGTTTGGTTTCTTCCCCAGGTTGAGCCTGTCTTGTGACCGTGCCCGCAAGTGGGGAGTGATCCCTCCCTGTCCTTAAATTTGATGAGCTGCAAGTCAGGTATTCTGTTCTTCAGGGGTGGGGAGGAGATCTGACTGAAGGGTGCTAATTGTACTTTGTCAGTGGAGCTGGACTTAACAGATGAGGATGGGTTCTCTGAATGACATGCAAGAGGCACCTGGTGACTCTTGGAAATAAGTGTAAAAAGACCATCCATAGAAATATTTTGGCATTTGAATGTCTGCTGGGAAAGGTTGCAATTTCAGCAGAAAAGAAGTATGTTTTTTTGATAGGAGTCCTTCAGTGATATCTCAAATCTGTAATTTAAGCACTAAGAAACTCAACGATTAATATTGTATTGATCTGGTACTCTGTTTTCTGGTTAGTGCTTTGGCTTCAAATACAGCCACGCCAATACATGCTAAGGTATAAGTTAATGTGGAGAGGAGGGTTTTTACTGAGATGTGAAAACTCCCTGTTCTGTAACCAAATCTTTTTATGGGAAGCATTGCGGTCTTGGACTTGGAATGAGCTGCAAGTTAGTGCTTATTTCCACTTGGAGCTTTGTTTTGGGTTTTCAGGCTTAATCCCAAACTGGTGGTGATGCAAAGGTAAAAAGTTCAGAGAGCATCTTTGTTTTGCAGACTGCTGAGAGGCTGGACAGTAGGCCTATGAATGTATTTTGCTGACTGTCTGGTTTTGCAGGGTCTAAATGACAGAACTGCTTGTGGAACACCATTCTCGGTGGGCTGACCGGCAACCTCAAGGAAAGGCCAAAGCCGACCATCATCGGTGACCCTAGACCTCCTGAAGAAAGCTTAGCGGATGAACTACCAGCAGTGGACAGTCCTGAGGCATTGGTGAAAACATCTTTCAGGTCTGGCGGATATGAGCTTACTTTGTTTATCCTTGAGAGGATATGTTTTTAAGATTAAGTCTGCAGTGTGGGTTTGGTGGGAGAAATCAGTCCCGAAGGGTTCCGCAATGCTGCGTATCTGTACTGAACAACAGTGAAAAAAGAGGTCCATAAATAATACTGGCCGGACTTGTCCTTTGCTTCTCCTTCATCTTTTAGGAAGGCTAATGAGGTCGAACTAGACAGATATAAAGTCTGTACCTAGTCAAAATGGTCAGGAAAGACAGCTCCTTCTAGGAAGATGTCTTTGAAGGTTGGCACTGTTTCTTCTGAAAGTGGTTTAGTGATGAAGACTTGCACTTTAGGTCAGATGATGTGCTTTATTGATGCGAGGGAGAGCTAACCCTTTTCCTGTTGATGTGATGTCTTGAGAACTGTCTAGCATTAACTTATTTTGCCAAGGAGAAGGATTCTGGCCAGGGTCTTGCAAGCAAGCGGTCGCTGCTGTTGTAAAGCGTGTGATAGACCTATTGCTGGGTTTTCCTACCTCTTATTTAATCATGTGGACGTACCGTTGTCCGATGTTTCTTGGAGGCATGTTTTCTGAAAATGATTTTCTCAAAGTGAGGTAAACCGGAGAAGCCGAGTGATCTTTGACCAAAATGTGAAAATCGGCGTGCCCAGCAAAAGCGGAGTGAGTGGCAGAATATATTTTTTCCAGGTGTTTTTCGAGCCTTTTTTTGGTCACTGTTGAAAACCTATGCTCTACTTTTCTTTTACAGTAAACATACATGTGTGTAAGCATGAAATGGTTTTTGCTTTGGATAAATTTCTCTTGACTACAGTGATTTTGATTATACCTCAGTCTGTCAAACTTATTTCAGTCTTGGTATAATTGTGATTTTGAAGGCGCTGAAGTTCAAGTCATTGTATTAGGTGGTAATTTCAGCTACCTTGTTTATACTGCTTGACATTTAAAAACACGTTACCGCAAAGTGAGTTTGTCAGTCTATATAAATGAATCCTGTAATTCCATGGGGCATTTTCATCCTTTAATATTCCCATGGAAATGATTCAGGACAAGTGTTTCAGAACCTTTTATGGTTTTATGGTGAGCCGTGGTATTGAATGGCTTTTAAACGCTTTGTGTCTCTGGTATTTCAAATGTGTAATTTCAAGAGATCTAACTCTTTTTCAGCTTTCACTTCTCATACCAGATTCTGGGTATCTGCAGTCCTTAGGTTGCCGTTGTCACGATAATTTCAACCTTTTTATATGCCAAGATAATGTCAGAGCGTTTCAAGTGGCATGATTTGATCATGTGAGTAGGGGTGACTCTGGGAAGAAGTGAGCTTGTATATAGCATGAAGGGTTGGAAAATGTAATTAAGCAAAATAGTTTTGCTCATGCGGTTTAAGTGGCTTTATAAACATTACCGAACCTTTGTATTTCACCAGTAGAGCAATTACTGTACAGTGTGGCATTTTTGGAGGCTTTTATAGATGGGAATCCAAACAAATTGTTGTTACAAAGTAGATTTTAATTGTCTAGTTTCATAAAGAAAGGAAGCCCCATGTGCGCTTGAGCTGTGCAGGGGAGTGGAAGAGAAGAGGGTACGTTGCAATTACTGTGTAAAGACGCGAGAAAATAAAAACACTGTGGTGTTTTTACTGAGTTTGGGATCTTGTTGATATTATGGTGCAAACTGGGGCTTAGGAGGCAGTAGCATCTTTTGTATGATGGGCTGCATGTTTGATTCATCAAGGTCTTCTGTGGGTGGTGATCTTCAAGTGGTTCCGTGACAGAGTTTGCCTGGTGTGTCTGAGGGTAAGTGATTGCCTGGCAAGCATGGGCTTTCCTTGTTTCTTGTTTAGTAGACACTAGTGGAAGATCTTGCTACCCTGTTGCCTTTTGGGGACTGAAATGTGCTTTCCAAGTTGTCCAGTTCAGCATGTCTTAATTGGGAATCTGGTGGCTGAATCTCAGGGGGTGCGTGGGGCCACGTTGGGCTTGCATGAACTGGTTTTACAGAGAGAAAAACCAGGCCTTGCTTTCGAACGTGACTGCTACGAACTCTAAAAAGCAGCGACTCCCTTACTAGTTGTGATTCACTGCTGTTGGAGCAGTGTATGGCGAAACTATCCCTTCCATGCACAGCTAGAGAGAGAATGCCTCTCCAGTGTCAAATGAGTGACGCTTGCTTGTGATTGCATATCTTTTGATGTGAATACATACAAGCAGCATGAAATCCCAGCTGCCACCTCTTGTATTAGATCTTGTTTTCTACTGTGCGGTACTTACTGTTCTGTAGCTTGGAAAATTAGGAGGAGATCTATGTTTGATTTTGTTCCGCTTCCAGATATGAGCTTGAAACGCATTTAAACCTTATGGAAGGAGGAATGTGACTATTTCACTCATTTCGGTTGTACTTTTCCTGCGGTAATAATCCATCTGTAAGATGTAAAGCAAAACCCAGATGAAACCAACCCCCTCTCTATACCTGGCATAAGTCTAGTGCGTGATCCCTCCCTAATGAAAAAGTGTTCTGATGGGTCTTGATTGTCTTATACAATTATTTTACTATCTCTTTTCTGAAGATACCAAGAACCAGCACCAGATTGGTCTAAACAAGGCTGATTACCTTTCTAAAGAGAGAGTTGAAAGAGTTTGTAGTATCATCTTGTTTGGAATATTGCAGTGAGCGAGCAGTTGTAAGTAATTTTGTGTCTTGACTAGTTCTGCTACTCCAGTGCTTAAAATGTAGATTTAAAATCCATTCTCACTGGCATTTAGTCTATTTGCCTAGTAAAGGCAGGGGAGGCCCCAACTTGAATTACATTTGAAAATACAGTGGGATATGGAGAATGGTGGATTATCCCCTTTTGACAAGGGAAAAAAGTATCATGAGACACATAGAAGTGATGAGCTTCTTGGCCCACACTTTATGCAACAAACCCGATATATCGGCTGTCTTTCTTTGCACCAAGATGCAAGTTCACAATTACAGGGACTGTGATCCCTTTCTTTTTGAATAGCTGTGCGTGGATCAGCATCCATGTACGTACAATCGTTGGCAGTGGCTGCGGACTGATGCCAGTGTGGAATATTAGGTGGTGGGCGTACGGCCTTGGCAGGGCTGCGTGATCTGGCTGTTGGCTGGAGATGTCAGCGGTTGCTGACACTGAAGCCTGTAACTCAGAAGCTCTCTTCCCGGATCTGCTTTTTGATCTGCTTGGTCCCTGTAAAGAGTAGTGGTGCTATTGGTCTTGGTAAGAATTAACAGTGGTAATTACTGAGCTCTTTGGGAGACTGTGTAGTAACTTTACAGCCTGCTTTAGCTTCTGTGTGCTGCTGCCTGGCAGCGCTACCCAAGCAGGCGTTTTGATAATGCTGGGCTGGCACCCAGCAGAGGGAGCAGAGAAATGAGGGACAGTTTGGGTGCTGTTCTGCCAATACCACCTAGAAGTTTGTGGAAGTGCTTTATATTGGAGGACAGGAGAGAAACTGCTGCATTTGTTCCCAGACTGCTGCCTGGAGTGAAGCAATTCACCAGGGTGGCACTGTTCCAGCTGAAAACTCGATGTGTCCAAGACGTCATCATTTCTGCTAGAGTTGATTGGTTTTGATGTACGGGAGAGACGGGCTGTTCTTTTGAGTCCGAAGACCTGGGACACTGGATTGGGGTATATGACTGTGGTGGTGCTTATGGGATGTAATGGCTGTGCTGGATCTTGTGGCAGGAGAGATCCCATGGTACAAGGTGTCGGTGACATCCAGGGAGGAGTGGAGATGCTCGTCTGAGACAAAATGTTCAGTGCAACCTGCCATCCTGGTCCAGGGCCTGTGTGACAGCTGAAGTTGGTCTGGAATCGTGGAGTAGTCCAGCTGGCTCCATCTAGCACGTGGGGGCTTAGGGCAGCAGTGATTCCAAAGTGATCAGCCAGGGTAGCAGGCAGCTGAACAGTCAGCAGGTGAGGCAAAGACCCTCTGTCCTGTACCAGACAAGCCTTATGGGATACCTATGTAGCTATACTGAACTAGGAAGTGATGTATATCCTCTGTTACTGAGGCCATATGTCCTGGGAACCAGAAAGGCAGATTGAGTTCCTTCGAGGTCAGAGTGTTTTTAAGCTCAAGGCTTGCATGGGTTCTTAATTGCTGTCACCTTTCAAAATACTTTTAGCTTGAGAGTGGTAACACCCCTGCTTACCTTACTAGCTGCTTTTCCTGTGTCAGCTGCAAAGTTTCTTTATCTTTCCAAGGATGGTTTGCTTTGCTTTCCTTATCTGGTTCTGTTCTGCTTTGGGAGTCTTAAATCACCCTGGCAGCTAATCTTCCTGTATTTCGGGTTCGGTTGTGAGTGATGTAAACTGTTGCTCGTGCCAGCGACTGGCCATTTGATCGACAGGAAAGAGAGGATCCTGCAGCGCTCCAAATGCAAAAACTTCAGTCACAGCAGCACGTGCTGGGAGTCAGCCCACGAGGCTCAATCATGTGGGTCAAGGTGGCTTCAGTGGGAATAAGGGGTATGAGCCAGCCTTCCCCCTCCCTTGCCTGAGTCCTAGCAAGAGCGCATCTCTAGTGACCTGGTGGAGAGGGACCTACAGGACTCCTTGAGCACCTCTCACGTTTTGACACTCTCTGGGCAGCACCGAAGCTTGGCTGTAGCTACCTAAGGTAGTATGTGAGGTCTGAAAATCAGAGAGGGAGGTGATGCTATGCGGGAGAGCTGTGAGCATGACCGCAGAAGAACCGCAGAGTTGAGGGCTAGTCGTGGGGTAGAATAAAGCCCGCCTTCCCTGCCAGGTCTCAGTATTTGTTTATTGCCTTTTTCATTTGGATTTTCTTCTTGTTTTTTTAAAGAACACACAAAAATGAGAGATGAATCTCACTTGCCCTAACTTGGTAAAAAAAAAAAAGACATTTTCTCATTGTTTTTTGTACCCATCTACTGCAGATTCAGGTCTCGCTAAACATTAAAATGTAAGCAGTCTCTCTGAAAACCACCCTTCTCAACATCTTTTTCAATCCAGACTTGTTATAAGGCACTTCACTTGCATTAAACTTAAATTCATCGGTGTTGTATTCAAACCTGTTGCTTCTTCCTGTTATTTATTGGTAGTCATTATGACGAATAAGAAGGGAAAAGTGTTCTGTTCATTAAGGAAATGGCTCCCATATCGTTTGTCTCTCTTGTCTCTTCTTTTAATTGTGCCTCCCTTCTAGGTGCATGTCATGCTTTGTGAGAGCTGTGCACTATTTTCTTGGTAGATTGAGACTTATGAGTCAGAGGGGGAATGATCAGAGGAGAAAGATTTATCCCAGTTACTGTTCAAAGGCTGCATTCTCTCTCTCTTTGGGTATATGCACAGAGGTGCAGGAGGCAAGTGTTTTTTCAGGCGGTTGAAAGAGAAATGGACTTCTCTGTCTTTTGGGTTGGGGTTTTTTTTGGTGTCCCAGTCTTCTTGTTCTTCATAGGATAGATGTATTATTGATGGCAAGCAAAGCCAGAGATGCTGTCCCTGTAAATATCAGACACATGAAAAGACCCAAGTTGAGAAATTCAGATGGACTGTGGGTGTCCTAACAGAGCTGTGCCTCGGAAAGGCAGGGAAGAAATCCACTTCCAAAATGGGAATGAGAGTTTGAGCTGAAGCTCCATGGCTAAACAAAGTCCTGGTAGTAAAGAAGTCCTGCTTTGAGGACTGCCCAATGCCTCTCCTTGACCACCCTTCTCCGCTTGACGTACGTCACGTGAATCTGGTACCATAATAAACTCTGAGCATTTGTTTTGCAGTTGTGCAAGGCTTCCAGGTCTGTCTTTGTAAGCATGCAGATCACCCCCAGTCCTTGACATGGACTACAGTACCCCCACCACACACAGAGGACAAACATATTTTTAAATCCAGATGGTGGTATACCTCTGTAGGGTTCGGCGTTCGGAAGATCTCGCGATGTCACGGAAAGTTAGAGGGTTAGTCGCAGCCTTATGACGTATCTGTAATCCCGCCTACCCTTGTTAGTGTAAAAGGAATTGACTGCGCAATAAAAGGCGGAAGTTGGCGCTCACACTGTGTGTGTTATCTGTCTCTTTCCCTGGTCTGGGGGTGATCAGTGATCTAATCGTGGCACCCTGATATGTGGCAAACGCTACATACCTCTCCAACCCCGTGAGTCTCAAATGTCCGTGCGGCACTCCTGTGGGTATACAAGGCTGTTCCTGGGTCTGTGCTTAGTTGCTTGGCTTACCGAAGTTGCTAGCCCAGTCTTCCTTCCTTTTCAGAAGAAACTGTATATGATCAGGGAGTTACATATAGGAAAAGACACTAATTTAAGGATAGCCTTTATTCTGATAAGGAAGTGTTTAAGAATGCACTATTTAGTTGTCTCCACCATGAGCGATGAAAAGCCTCTACATACTAATATCAAACTGGGATGCCTTGCAATTCCTGTTGACATAATTTTTAGCCTGGTTTCCTAAGGAAAACTGGCTATCCTTTTCCAAAGGAAATTGCTGTATATCTCTCAGTCAGCCTTCCCGTTAAGTTCTTAAGCATAGCTGAACTTGATCAGTAGCTTAACAGAATGGTAGACATCTCAAAGGTATTGTTGTGGTTTAACCCCAGCCAGCAACTAAGCACCACGCAGCCGCTCACTCACTCCCCGCCCCCCCATCCAGTGGGATGGGGGAGAAAATTGGGAAAAGAAGTAAAACTCGTGGGTTGAGATAAGAACGGTTTACTAGAACAGAAAGGAAGAGACTAATAATGATAATGATAACACTAATAAAATGACAACAGCAATAATAAAAGGATTGGAATGTACAAATGATGCACAGTGCAATCGCTCACCACCCGCCGATCGACACCCAGCTAGTCCCCGAGCAGCGATTTCCCTCCCCAGTTCCTATACTAGATGGGACGTCGCATGGTATGGAATAGCCTGTTGGCCAGTTTGGGTCAGGTGCCCTGGCTGTGTCCTGTGCCAGCTTCTTGTGCCCCTCCAGCTTTCTCGCTGGCTGGGCATGAGAAGCTGAAAAATCCTTGACTTTAGTCTAAATGCTACTTAGGAACAACTGCAAACATCAGTGTTACCAAGGTTCTTTGCATACTGAACTCAAAACCTAGCACTGTACCAGCTACTAGGAAGACAGTTAACTCTATCCCAGCTGAAACCAGGACAGGCATTTAGTTTGTCTCTGCTTTGTGAAAACTGATGGTAGGATAAGAAAGGGTCCCGGTGAAGGAATGGATAGGAGAGAGAGAAGCTGACTTCCCAGAGTTGCTGTCTGGCTGAGCAGTGCTAACATCCTCTCTATGTAATCAGCACATCTGTAGCTGTGAACGAGGCGCCATATGTGACCACACAAGCAGGCAGGGCGCTATTTGGAGGAAAAGCCCAAGGAGAGCAGAGCAGCAGGAGAGACAGCAGATCAGAGAATGTGTTGCTGTGGGGAAGGTAGGAAAGATGTAAAGCACAAGTGCCTAAGAAACCAGTCACAGCTTGTGCTGCAGCTTTGAGTACTCGAAGTGCTGCTAATGAAAGGTACTCTTGTCACTACTGTTATGCTATAAATCGTGTGTAATCACCCTGGTGGAGTGGACCACATATCTTATTTGGGTTAATTCTATGCCATGACCCCCTGGCCTCTTGGCATGTGGTGACACCCAGCGTGGTCTTTCTGTGCACATGCAGAGGTCGAGGGTTTCCTGCTGTGAACTGAGTGTCCTGGCGTGTCACCTAATGGGGAGGAGCAGCTGGGTTTTCAGGCAGAATAGCACTGGAAGGGGGCTGGTGGCCACCTGGCCTATTCCTCCAGCCTGCAGCTTGCCCTTGAAGGGCACTTGGGAGGAGGGGAATGCGGGCTCTGGAAGAGATTTATTGTCCTGGCAGTCTGTGCGTGTCCTGTGGTCCATAAGTTGCTCATCCTGTTATTGAATTAAGGCTGTCATGGTGTATCTTTGATTCCCAATGAGAAAATGGGATAGTGGCTTTCTTAGTCTTGGCAGTCGGAGAGAGTGTGATGAGCTGAGCTAAGTGTCTTTGATGAATTGCTGAAGCTTTGAGTTCTTTAATTTGCATAAGCAAGAAACCTTAAGAAGGCACTCCAAAGGAAATTCCTATACAGTTTCATCTGCTTTTAAATGGCTGGCTGATGGCAATGAAGTTACGTGGTACGTTGTACTGTGATGCTTTCCTAAAGGATGTGGTAAAACATTCTCCAGATCCAATCCAATCAAGGACAGATTTGGTTTGGTTTTGAGACCACAAAACCTGCAAGTAAGAGTTCAGGAATATTTTGAAGGGAATAACAACAATAGCAATCATGCAATGACCCAAAATAATCTTAAGGCTGATGGATAAGAGCTTAATCTTTGCTAACGTCCTGCGTTTCTTCTTTGTGTGAAGAGCTTTGAAGGAGGAGGAAAAAGGGATACTTAGCTCCAGTTAATTGAGTATGACAATCAGATCTGGAGAGAAAACTGTGTTCCGTCTTGGGAAAACACTAGCCATTTATGGCTTGAAAGATCAATTTGAGATTTGTTTTTTTGATGAAACCCAAGAGAGAATCTATGCTAAACCTTTCCCTGGGACACATTGGAAATCCCCATAGCTGTTGCAGGTGTCATGCATTCAATGGATTGAATTGTTGATTCCCCCAGGAATGCTATGACTCCCAGCTATGGGTTGCTTGGAGTCCCCTGTTTGCACCCCCCGCTCTGTGTATCTCTCTTTTGACCCTGTGCTTTCTGATGAAGGTTTTGTCTGGTTTGCCTCCCCATGCAGAATGATTTTTGGTAACTGCTGTATTTTGCTGGAGATTCTTTTGCCAGAAATTCTAAAGCCCAGCCTAGCAGTGCCTTTGCAGATAGATAGCAAGGTGTAGGTAAGCTGCCGTGAAGTGTCAACACCCCTTACCCACCTAACTTGCTAATGGCTGTTCTTTATCTGGTTTTTGCCTGTTAGGCTGCCAACTGGCAACTTCTAGAAACTCTTTTATGTAACAGAAAGGTCTGATTTGGAAGTTATCACACTATCCATCTGAGTACTCAGCACGTGCTGATGTCAGAGCCGCTGTGCCTGTAGTTTGCGGATTGGGACATTTATTTGTAGTTGTAATAATTTTTGGATCTGAATCTACTGAAGTGTTTACAGCAAGACTGCTAAAGCTATCATGTGTTAGCTGGTTTCCACGTGAACTTTATAAATGGATCTAAACTTTATAAATTGACTCCGGTTGTTTTGAAACCAGGCCTGTAGTTTAAATTTGCTGTCAGTGCAGCACCAGTCCTCTGGCAAAGAGCAATCTTGTATCTTGTTTTGATGGAAAGGCCTTTATTCTGAGGTGTGGCAATTGACCCAGGAATGTGGGCTTTGGGTCCCCATTTGTGCCCAGGGCTTCCTTCTGTTATGTATGTAGCTTTGATCTGTCTCTTCTTTCATGTGAGCTCTTGCAGTTCCTTGTCAGAGCAACTTTTCCCTCAGCTCAGCTGAGAAAGGGCTAGACCTGAAGTTGTGTTTCTTTTAAATGAGAGCTACTGAAGAGCATTTCTTGTAAAAAGGAAAGCTCTCAGAAGCTTCTTTTGCTTCCTCTTAAATGATGTGCGCAAGCAGCATTTAGATCAGTGTGAGCATCTGTAGTTGGAGTTTCTAAGAAGGTGGTAACATTTCTCTTTGCAGTACTTGGAACCTCAAGACTGATTTTTGTCATGTAATTGTCACCAGTAGTATCTGGTCCTGAATCAAAAAGATGCTTGTTATCCTACCGGCTGCTTGTAGCAGTTACAATTAAGTCTGCCCTAATTCCAAACAGTATTACTCAAATAAAGTAATACTCAGATTCATTCTGAAGATGTTGAGAAAGTTGGATTCCTCTTCTGGCACTGTACCTCCTTGTGAGAGTTTCTTTGCTTCCTAAAGAGTTTTAAAGTTGCTTCTAATGTGATTACCTGCAATGTCTGAAGTACTTGAGTAAAAGAATGAGAGAGTGTAGTAGTGTAAATGGGGTGGGCCAAAACTGGTGTAAATTGGCATAAAACTCAGTTGACTTCTGTGGAGTTATACTGATTTACTGCAGGTGAGTGTGTGGCTTGGTATTTCAAAGCAGCGCTCGTGCACTGAAAGGTGCCTCTTTGTGGATTAATGTTAGAAATCTGCTAAACTTGGCAGAGTGTTTTTGCTGAATCATGAGCGATGCTGTTGAGTGATGTGTTAGTCAAAGTGGCCTGGGCTAGATACAGCAAATTCCCGTCTGTGGAATGCCCACTGGCTTTCACAAAAACTCCGTGAAGCTTGCAGACTTGGAATCAGTATGGCCTTTAACTGTTGACCTTTTTTCTCCACTGCTTTAATGCTGATTCTAATGTAGCCAAGGCACTTTCTGAGCACCTGAGGATGGTGTTGGCAAGCCATGAGCTGACATGTAGGTTTTCTTTGTGTTGCTTGGGCTTTGCGTGTTTGCTCATTGCATTAGTTCTCAGAAAAAAAAATGTGCTTAGTGCTTTTCTGCTTTATAATTCATTATGTAATATAAATAATTGTGTTCTCCTGATACATCAGCTCTTCTGCTAGCAAAAGTGTCTTAATTTCTTACAAAAACTGCCGGTTGGTATCAACGGAATACAGGCTCCTTAGTTTTGTGCTGCAGCAGAATATCAGCCGTATTGCTCTCTTTTTTCCAAACTCATTTCATTTTTTTCTGAATTGAGGTTAAACTCAGATTTGTCATCTTCTGTATGTCATTCTTTTTGAAGCAGCGGTACAATAATGACTGAAAATTTTATAATAGCAGAAATTGATTCAATCTATTTTACACAGATTGGTTTCCGCCCCGGTCGCCCGTGCCCCAGCATGGCTGTGTTATGGCCTATACAACTGTGGTTTGTGCTGTTTAACATTAATGACCTGGATGATGGGGCACAGCGCACCCTCAGCAAGTTTGTAGATGAACACACACACCACCACCACCACCCCCCCCCAAAAGAGGGGGTGTGATTGGTAGACCTGGTGGGCGTGTTGCCATCCAGAGGGACCTCCACAGGCTGGAGAACTGGGCTGACAGGAACCTCATGCAGTTCAGCAAGGGGAGGCACAAAGTCCTGCTCCGCGGCAGGGAAAAACCCCACGCCCCAGTATGTGCTGGGGGCTGACTGACTGGAAAGCAGCTTTGCTGAGAAGAAGCTTGGGGTCCTGGTGGACAACAACTTAGACCATGAGCTGGCAATGTGACCTTGCAGCAAAGGCGGCGGCCAACAGCATCCTGGGTGGCATTAGGAAGAGCGTCACCAGCAGGTCCATCTTCTGCTCTGCTCAGCACTGGTGAGGCCACATGTGGAGTGCTGGGTCCAGTTCTGGATTCCGCAGTGCAAGAGAGACAGGAACATAGTGGAAAGAGTCCAGCAAAGGACCATGAAGAAGATGAAGAGACTGGAGCATCTGACATAGAAGGGGAGGCCAGGAGAGCTGGGACTGCTCAGGCTGGAGGCGAGAAGGCTTGGGGGAAGCTTATCAATATAAATACCTGACGGAAGGGAGCACACAAGATGGGGCCAGGCTCTTCTCAGTAGTGCCCAGTGATAGGCCAAGAGGCAGAGGGCAAAAATGGAAATTCAGGAAATACCATTCAAACATAAGAAGCAGCTCTTTTTTTTTTTTTTTCTTAAATGGTTTTTGGGTTGGATTTTTTTTGGTTTTGGGGTTTTTTTTACTGGGAGGGGTAGCCAGACCCTGGCAGAGGTTGTCCAGAGAAGTTGTGGAATCTCCATCCTTGGAGATATTCAGAACATGATGGGACAGAGTCCTGGGCAACCTGCTGTAGCTGACGCTGCTTTGAGCAAGGGGGTTGGACTAGATGATCTCCAGAGGCCCCCTCCAGCCTCAGCATTTCTGTGATTCTGTAGTGGGAACAGCGAAGCTGAATTATCACCCTGTGAGTAAAATCCTAGCGTCCGATCCGCATTGCGGATCTGTTGTCTGCATTGCAGATTTTTGTTGCATTGTCTGCACACATCTGCTGGGTGGAACTCCCTCTAACATCAGTACGAAGTAGAGGTCTGCAGTGCAGATTGACAGCTGGGATTTTTCTCTGGAGCGTTTCCCCATCTGTGTTTGAGACAAACCAGGATAACATATTTTAACTTTTTTCCTCTGTAAACGGAGTGTTTTGTGAGTTGAGTGTTCCATAGAGAAGTTTATTAAAAGGCAAGCTTCATCTCCCAGTCCTGGAAAAGAAGTGGCACTGAGTTGACAGCTCAGATGATAGGAAAGAAGAAACTCATGTGACGAGATACTAATACAGGTCCGCAAGTGTAATTTAAATTTGTCTGAACAAGTTTCCTCTAAGGAGGGAGGGGAAGTGCAAATGACAGAGACAACTTCCATAGAGAAGCAGTGAAAACTTTTTTATCAGTTCATTGTGAGTTGGGTAATGGTCTTAGTGAGATTATCTGTAGCCTTAGAAAGCATTAGTTTATTTCCAGGGTCAGCCAAATGCTTTGATCTGTTTTGAATCAAAGCCTGGTCGCAGAGGTTGCTGCTTGTTGCTTCTGCAGAAGCATTTCTGGGGGTCCTGCTGAGCTTTCTCTAGGTCTTAAGAAATACTGCTTAAATTTTGATCTTTGCAGAGATACTAGACTAAGGTGGCATCTATTTGTAACCAGTACTCTCTACTAATGTTGATGTCAACAGAGAACTTGGCCTAAAATACTACATGGGAAATTTTCTAGTGTATTTCCTCCAGCCCTGAGATAAGACAAAGTGATAGGAAAGCAAATAAGCCCGTTCTCTCATTAATCTTTCAATTGCTGAATTTGTGTGTCTATTGATGTGCAAAATGTGATTCTACTTTTCCTTTGTCTTGTCAAAGGTGAAGTCATCTTAGTGACACTCCTCTGTCCACAGACACTTTCTTGGGAACTACCTGTTAAATCCTTTCAGTAGCTGGCTTCTAAAATTCTCTGGTTTTGTTTGGTTTTGTTGGCCCAGGCATGGCCTCAGATGTGAGAGCAGATTCTCTGCCAGTTTTATCCGTGCAGTTTTATCAGAGTACCTGCCTTTAGCAGGGCTGTACCAGTATATGCCTAAGGCAACTAAGATGTCACAAGCTGAATGGCATTAGCTAATGGAGTGCAATTCAGATGGAGAGCAAGGTAATCAATCAACCAGTTCTCTGTTCTCTTCTGAGTGCCTTCATACTTCTGTGGGAATTTCAAGGACTCTGGTGATAGAAACAAAGCACCAAAAGCTAACTTGACTCAAAATTTCGGATGGGTAGCATGAACAGCGACCATCTGTGGTGGTTTTTTTTTTTTTTTGAACAGGAGATATTTTGTGGAGAGGAGGTGAAAGAAACAGGTTTGCTATGTGACCAGATTGAGATAAACAGTGGCTTTGTTGAACTCTGAGACAAAATGCTGGCTTTTGAGGGCCAAGTATGTGCAATTTGTAGAGTAAGTCCCCATGGCTGTAGCTCTGGCTAGACAACTGCACCCATGTTCATGCTGTTTGACATCCCCAGTACAGAAAGGCTGAGTGCTGCGAGGGATCCTTGCTATTCCACAGCACCTGACTAGGGTCTGCCTAGTCTTGGAGATCATTTGTGCCATACTTGACTTCTCTGTAACCATGCAGACCCCAGGGCCACCTCACTGTTACCTTTGTAAGCGGCTCTGCCCCGTGTCCTCCTTGGCTGTTCTCTGGTGACCACGGAGAGATTATTTTTCAGTGGGATGTTACTAACAAGACAGGAAAGGCAGGAGGGGTTCAGCTGTTTTGTGCGGGACAGCCAGAGCTGCAGGTAAGAGAGCTGAGGTGACCTGCGGTGACCTCCTCGTGGTCATGGATAACCAGCTGGTTCACATGCAGGGGTCTAGCTCCTGTGCCAGTTTTATGTTGTTGCATCGTGAGATTTTGTGTGATTTTTTTTTTTGTTGTTGTTGTTGTTGTTTTTGGGTTTGTTTTTTTTTGCGATTCTTACTGAACCAAGGCCTGTCACCTCAGGCTGTTTCTGGCAGAGTGACACCAGCATCCCTTGGTAGGACTGGATTTGCAGGACTGGGCTGTGGGCTAATTGAGCTGGCAGAAAGTCTGGAGTAGTGCCAGGTCTGGGATGAGCTGCCCAGTCCAGGAGGAGAGGGTGGTGGTCATCATCCTCTGCCTGCACTAAACTCGCATTACCTTGTGGCCTTCCTCGCTTGGCACCAGCCTGTTCAATGTCAGCATTGGAGCGTGCAGGTGTGTGAAACTACAGCCATCTGGCTTGTCCTCGACTTAGCGATGAAACTAACAGTCGCTTTCTGACAGAAGGCCATCCTTGGCTGGGCTGGGCATGTCCACGGGTTCCCTGTTGTGTAGCATCTGCTGGAGGATAGTGTCCATTTGTGTGGCACTTAGCATTTTCCTGGGATGACTGCCATAAGCATTCCATTTATGCTAGTGTCGCTGATCAGGTCTACGATTTCTGCGTGTTTTAGGGCTTTTGTCTGTCCCGAACTTGTAAGCAGTCAAGACCCAGGTGTTAGTTTAGTCTTGTGAAGCCCAGTGGCAGTTACCTGATCAGCAACCTCCTTGCTTGGTGCCCGTGTTGAGATGACATCCTGACTGGTTACGGTGAGGCATCGTTGCCTCTAGTTTTCTGGGCCACACTGGCTATAGCATCGTGCTGACCTGGCCATGTAACTACAGTGTTTTGGGCTATGCCTCTTCTCCAGGGGTACATTGACTAGCGATGCTTCAGGTGGCTTGCATCCAGAAGATGCATCCAAACTACATATGAGTGCCAACTGGAAAGTGCATCAAAAGCCCCCTATTTTCAAAGCGTTACTGCTTGTTGAACAAAGGCTGGTGCCTTGCTGCAGCCTAGGCAGTGTGGACATATGGCCAACTTAGCCTGCGAAGCGGCTTTGAGAAGATCGTCTCAATAGAACCAATGGAGAGTTGAGAGAGGATCGCTGAGTTCATTTTATACCTATTTCCTGAAACTTCTTCTTCTCGGCTTCATTCTTCTTGGTCATATATTCTTAAAATGAAACTCTTCTTTATGAAAAAAAAAAAGAAAAAAAATTCTGGCTCTGTAGTTTCCAGGCAGCATGGATTATAAAATGAAATCACCCAACTGTATATTTAGAAGCATGCAAGTAAATGTCTCGTAGCTAAACTTAATATAAAGGTACAGCTAATTGGAAGTAGTATGTTAACACAGAGAATAACGGTGTACTTATTTCCCATTTCACAAGGTAGGAAACAGACTTCAGTTAAATGAAATTGCAGTGAAAATCATTATTATTTTGTTGTATTTCTGAGGAAGAAAGTAAACCTTGGAAATTTCTCAGGTGATTTTGGAACTTTCTTCTATTGTGGGTGTTCTTTCAACTTTAAAACAATTTCATCAGCATTTTTTGATGCCTGTAAAAATAGTAATAACGTAGGAGACTAGCAATATTAGATAAACAATTGCCAATTAAATCAATCTCACTGTTAAAACACAATATGAAAATGTACACTGCAAAGCAGCATGAAAAGAATGCATAGAAAAATGGTAATGCATGATTTTCAGAATCACGTGCTTTGTGTTTTTTACATGCCTGTTTAGTGGTTTGTCATAGTCCTTACCAAAGAGTCGTGTAAGGAACCAGCTTTGCCAAGGACCTTCCTTGCAACACTGTCCTTGGGATACCTAGTTTGTGACAGCAAAAATGGGAATGCCATGGAAAGGAAAATGAGGAATGAGAGTAGATGGATGGTTTTCCGTGTGTGTGCATGTGTAGGTAGGGAGAGCCCTGGACCATTTCATGAATGTCAGGCCAGGATCCTGCTGAGAGATGCTGGTGGTCCTGCAGGATAACTCAGCCCCGGATTGTCTTCCTTCTTCAAGTGCTGTGCTCTGTGAGAAGCCTGAAAAAGGTGGCATATGTTGGAAAAGCAGGGCGTGTGGTACCAAGTACCTGCTTTTTTTTACCCTGATAGGAGAGGAGGATTTGTGGCCTGTCACAGACTGCAAGTTTCCTCTCTAGTGTCAGCAAGTGGGAATTTTGGTCCTTCCAGGGCAATATCGTAGGTTGAGACCTATGAAGACACTGCAACAACTCAGCCAGGTGGGAAGCCTGAAACCATACTGAGGGACAAAACTTAGCTGCTAGAAGAAGCATTAGAAACTGGCAGTGAAGTTTGTCATGAACAGGTCCAGTGAGGAACCCGCTATGTTGTGCTCATCTCTGAGGAGATGCAAAGCCCACAGCTGAATACTAAGCAAAAAGGGGGGAAAAAAGGAGGAGGAAGAAAAAACCAAGCAGCATCGTTTGGAGGAAAGCACGCATTTTTCACTCTCGTGTAGAATACAGGAAGTTGGTTTCAAAAGTTTTGTTGTTGTCATTACCTCTTTGATAGGAGTAGTTCATGCTGCTGCAGGAGAATCACAATTAAAACTGATGACGGTGTGAGGGTAGCGTCCATGATAGGAGGCAGCGCATTCCCCTCTCTCTGTGTTGGCTTGCAGAGCCTCGCTCCTCAGTGAGGGGGGCGGGCTGCCACACCGCTCTGAGCATGGAGGCGGGTGATTTTGATGCTGAAGGTCATGCCCAGCTCCTCTTTCATGTGCCACAGGTCTGTGACTAGCTGATGAGTGTAGCTGCCCATTACGTATATGCAATGGGAGAGAAGAGGGCTGTTTTGCTGTGGCTCTACAAAAGCTGTGGACAAGAAGACCCAATGACAGAGGAGCGATAGCTCTGATAAGCCAGACCTCTACGCAGTGTCTAATGTTAGTGTTTATCTGACCAGTGGGTAACTGGAAGTGTTGTCAAATGGCAGATAAAACCCTAAAAACGTGCACTGTGACCATCCTTTTACCATTCGTTGCAAGTAACCATGGGGCTAGGGATGCAAGAAGTCCGTTTTTGTTTCCCCGTTGTTCAGTTCAAGAGTGAAATCAGGAATAACTTTTAAGTGAGAGTCAAATGGACTCCAAGCCTGTAGATGAAACGAAATACAGGGATGGAGACTCTGACCTTGCCTATCCACAAAATGGCAGTGATTTAGAGATCAGTTTATGAACTTCTTACTTGCATCTATTTAATTTAATTCAGTAACTGATGTGTGCAGCATTCCCTTTCTGGCACACCTGGGTGGAAGAAGATGTTATCCTGCCAGTTCAGGCACTCATGCAGCAGCAGGAAATCATGAATAGAATAGCTGTTGTTTTCTTCCTTCCCTTCCTCTAGATGAACATCTGAAGTAAGGCAGAGGGGCATCTTTCCACACTGTCATTCTGTGCATTTCTCTTTCTTCAGCCTGTTTCCATTGTACTTTAATTTTGTGCAGAAGTGATGGCTTGCCCATGACACCTGGCTGATGGTTGTCCTCTCATTTGGCCCTTGTCATGGCAGAAGCAGGCGTACTGTGATTGCTTTACTCACCACATTAGGCTATCAACCAGCATTTGTTGATCACTTGTGTGCTTGCAGATTTGAAGTTGTCATTCTTTCCATTTGCCACAGTTCTCTTTTCTTTTTTCTTCTTCTTTTTCTTTTTTTTTTTTTTTTTTAAAGCTTCTGGCACGGGACACAGCCCTCACTATACTTTAAGTAATCCTCTCTGCATCCTTCCCAAAATTCGTCATGGCTATTATTCAAGAAAGCAAAGAAGGGTTCAATGAACAACACTGAGACAGAAAGAATGAAGTCCTGACAGTTTATATTTAATGGATGGCATTTTTTAAAATTCCTAATGAAATACCACAACCTTTTCTCATTTCAATTGTTGGCAATAGTTTTGCAGTAGCCCGGTGTGAATTTACCGTTCTCAGGCAAGAGAGGAGCCCTGTTGGTGGGAGAATTGTGCGGGTGGTGTAACACATAGAGCTTCCAGCTCACCTTCCTGTTATTCAGATGCCAGAGTCTGTGATCAGTTGTATACAGCAAGTTGCCTATATTTGTGTTTCACATTTTGGTGGCACTTGCAAGATATCTACTGCTATGTATTAGTCTTGTATTTTGCCACTAGTAGGAGATTGCTGCTGAGCTGATTCATCCTTGTGGAGAATGAAGTCATATATGTAAAAAGTAAATTATTTGGCATGTGCTTGACTTACTACCCTGACTTTTTATGATGTTGTGAGTCCAATTCAGAGTGTTTGTCCTCACCTTCAGTGATCTGGATTGCCTGTAGTTGAAGCTGCAAACAAAGGCTGTGGTCAGCAGCCTTCTGGACAGTGGAGCTTTTTCTACAAGCGTACCGGTCTGTATGGAAGATGGAAATAACTTTAGCTTTCAAGCTTTTTCTGCATTTTAGTGGAAACTTACAATTCTGAACAAATCCTGTGTGCAAAGGTGGCTGGGTTAAAATCTAAGAGTGACTCCTAGGCACACAAGAACAAGGGGAAGTTTGACAGAAACTGGTCCAAATTCATGCAAGCATTTGGATGAGTTAGCACAATTTTTTTTTTTTTTAATAAACTTGAGGAGATCTTCTTGGCCTCGTTAAGGTATCTTTCAAGGTTGTTAGTTCCTGCAACAGAGAGGTTTCCGTAGTCATCCTAAGCCCTTTCAAGCATGGGATGTTTGGCTGAGCAACATTAATTGAGGAGTGAGGAGTTTGTGGAGTCTGCTATTAATAGATGAGTACTAATAAGGTGATCCAGGAGAATGTAATAGTTTATGAGGTTGCGGGGGGGCAGGGGGGTGTATAAAAGAGGTGCAGGAGGGGAAAATATTCCTCAGGTGAATCATTCTGATTTAGATAAATGGTTCTCATTCCACCTCCCAAAATGTGGGTTAAATATTCAGAACAAGTAATTGTGAAGTAATGGACAAAACCTGGCATGTACCTGCTGCATCATTTCTACCTCTTAATGAACAGTAAATGATGCAGCTGCTTTGCCACACTGGGTGTGTTTAGCTACAGAAATGGGGAGATGGCAATAGAGAGCTCTGATGAGGCTGTGGTAGGTTTCTGTTTTTTACAAAGGCTGCCAAATGTCAATGTGTAATTTATGATCATTTCAATAAAGGCTGCTTTTAGATTGAATACAGAGGGGAAACAGGCATGCCTGTGTGGCAGATTTATGCCCGAAGTCCTGTACTTTTAAGAATATAAGTGAAATTTGAGAACAAGTAATTCTTAAACCATATTTACTCTGTCCGCTGTAAGTTAGGAGTAAGTAGGTGCGTATCAGACTGATAAAGGAGAAGTCAGATGCTGTCATCTGATTTTACTGAATGAACCTAGTCTACAGCGTCTCTCTTGGTTCTTCTCCTAGAGACAACCTAGTGCTCTCTTTTTGGCATCTGCATGGAGATACTGTTGCATTTGTTTTTTCCTTGATGGCAATTTTGTTGCCCAGTTGACAGCTTAAGAAAATGTCTTCTCTAAGCAAATTACCTGCAGTTTGCCAAGGGCAGGACTGAGGTTTGTGTGGGAAACCATCTTGGTTGTTGTTCATTGCTGATTTTGTTTGGTGTCAGAGGTCTTTGCTGTGCTGGAGGTCTCAATTTCAGGACAGAGTGACAATTAGAGCAGTCAAAAATTCCCTCCTCCTTTTGAGGTTCCTTGCATGTTGATGCAGCTCCCCAAACATTTTCCAGAGGCAGCCAGCCATATAATTTCCTGGAAAAGCAGTAAGGCAACCTTCTAGGTGCTCTCTACATTGCTTGTCTTCTCATATCTCTGAGAAGGGATTTGATGGTGGGGAAAAGAAAGCAGACTAGAAGCAGGGAGTACGTGTCATTTTTGTATAGCTTTTTTTCGTTACCGTGGTTCTAGAAGAGGGCAGGGTGTGATGTGTCAAAGCCAGGGCAGGTAAAATGTTAGTACACAAACTTCCTAATTTGTCTTTCCTTCCTGTACAAATAAGCCAGTACTTTATCATGCATGAACACAGCTAATGTTGATGAATGGTGAAACCGTGTAGCATGGAGGCAGCAGTGTTTTGGGATTACCATATTCCCCAGTGGATATCTGCAAGTGCTGCAAAAGAAAGAAACAACATGGAGAAAATGTAGGATGTGACTGATGCGCAGTTATCCCACGTGCTGCCGAGCAGACAGTCTGTGACTTCTGTGTCCAGAGGGACTGTTTATTAAGGAGAAAATGTACAATTGTTTTGTGTCTCCTTCAAGTGGCTTGGATTATGCGGCTTTGCGTGCTCACAGCAGCATAATTCCTCTGGGAATGTCCACCCAAGGAGAACCGATGTGGATGTGCAGAGCTCTGAGGTGTCCTGGGAGTTGTGGAGTGGCAGGGCTGCAAGGCAGCAGGAGCATTTCTTGGCTCCCGCATAATGCAGAGGCTGCATGCAGAGACATAATAGCAAATTATAGATCTTTGTGGGTCCCAAGCAGTGTGAAAAATCTGCCCGTTGTCCTTTTAGGCAGTAGTGGGGTGGAGGAAGAGATCTCCATAGCCATACCTGGTCTATGGGTTTTTTCCATGTGGGCAATGAAAGGATATGCCTTGGCATTTTTGAAATCAGCATTTTCTACTTGTGTGTTTTTCCATCCAGCCTGAATTTTCAGTGATATTAAAGCATCTTTTTACCTTCCCTGGTAATGGAAAAGAGTCTACACTGGCACATATCGCATTGTGCCCACCTCAGGAACATTGCGCTCGGTGAAAGACCTGTGATGTAAATGAGCATCAGACTGGCGGATTTACAGGCGAGGGATGTTTTGGAGTTGCACATACAACTGGACTGCTGTAAAACTTAGAGATGTTTTAAAACTAAAAAAGTGTTCACCTCCTGTCGTGGTTTAACCCCAGCCAGCAACTAAGCATCACGCAGCCGCTCACTCACTCCCCCCCATCCAGTGGGATGGGGGAGAAAATTGGGAGAAGAAGTAAAACTCCTGGGTTGAGATAAGAACGGTTTACTAGAGCAGAAAAGAAGAAACTAATAATGATAATGATAACACTAATAAAATGACAACAGTAGTAATAAAAGGATTGAAATGTACAAATGATGCACAGGGCAATTGCTCACCACCCGCCGACCGACACCCAGCCAGTCCCCGAGCGGCGATTCCCCGCCTCCCCCTCCCCCCCTTCCCAGTTCCTAAACTAGATGGGACATCGCATGGTATGGAATACACCATTGGCCAGTTTGGGTCAGGTGCCCTGGCTGGGCATGAGAAGCTGAAAAATCCTTGACTATAGTCTAAACACTACTGAGCAACAACTGAAAACATCAGTGTTATCAATATTCTTCACATACTGAACTCAAAACATAGCACTGTACCAGCTACTAGGAAGGCAGTTAACTCTATCCCAGCTGAAACCAGGACACCTCCTCCAGAGGGAGTAGCCCAAAAGGCCACAGTTAGGAAATGGTATGCATACCTAGAAGGGGTAAGCCAATTGCTCCCACTAAAGGAGGGTCCGACTAAGATTTTCAAACTACAGCAACCTGTAAACCCTGACCCAGCCTTGCTGGGTCAACCGTATAAACCTTCTCCGATTGAGGAGGCACCCGAATTTGTGGCAGGCTTGGGTGTGCAGGGCGTGTAGTTCGCAGATGCATCTGCCTGTCGAGTGGGATCAAAATGGCAATATGAAGCAGTGGCGTTGGAGGTTGGTACTGGGAAGTCAGTCAAAGAAGAGGGTGAAGGTAGTGCACAAGTAGGAGAACTACGGGCTTTATTACTGGCCATAGAGAATGGTGCTACCATCGTCTGTACTGACTGTTACGCAACCTTTAAGGGTGCTACAGAGTGATATGTCAGTGGGAATCTAGTAAGTGGGAAGTAGGTCATGCGAAAGTGTGGAGGACAGAGGACTGGCAACGTCTCCTGGCAAGAGGGAGATCCCGACCTTTAAAGGTGGGATGGGTGAAGGGACATGCTTGGGATGGAACCCCAGCTGTGAAATGGAATCGGCAGGTGGACCACCTGGCCCAAATCAGGATGGTCACCAGTGAGAAGGAAGATTCAGATAGACTAGCAGAATGGTTGCATGTCAAACAAAGCCGCTCAGGGAAAGGAGATCTCTATTATGAATGCCGATCTCGGGGTTGGCCAGTGTCTATGAAAACCTGTGAAGCAATTCTTACAGCTCGCCCACAATGCCGAATAAGGCTTAAAGCTAATCACCCAAACCAAGCTGCGGCCCAGCATGTCAGACAAGGCAAGGCTCTCTGGAGCACGTGGCAGGTTGATTACATTGGTCTTCTGAGACCATCTCATGGGAGTGGAAAGACTCCCCACATCAGTGCCCGGTGGATAATACTGGACTTCTAACCCTGTGACCCGGTTTTAAGACCGAGGCCTAGTCTGTGCTTTTTTACAAGACCATGAAGGAACGAGTCATTCCAGTCCTTTTGCTGACAGTGATGATGGTGACAGGCGTGGATGGTGAAGATCTGGATGATAATGTCGTGGCAAAATGATGGACATTAATATATCACGAGTCCCTGAGCTCGCGTGAGAGCAATGTGACAATTATAGTTGGAGTTTCAGACTGGATGGGGGAGGAGGTTATACTCATGTTGTTTATAGTTGGTCACCAGGTGCAGTAAATGCTAGTTCAGTATGAAACACCAGACGTGACTATATCCTCCAACTAACCCACGGGATCACGGGGTGGAGTTGGAATGGTACTACACTATGCCCTGAAATTCCATGGGGGCAACTGTGTGTGGTACTCGAGGAACATCGATAGAGCACCCTAGAACTGAGTTTACAGCTATCAACCTTAGCCAATGCTACATCAGCCAATTTGGGGACTCTCAAATAATCGGTTGTAACATATCGGTAAAATGGCTATCAAAAATTGGGCAGTATTGGATTAGATGCCAAAGAAAGAGAAGGGTATATGTAAAGTTTTGAACATGTCAGTGGACACCTGCTGTGTTCACTCCAAATGTGTCAATGTGGCTTCAAGACTAAATCAACGAGAGAATACGGCAAGAGACTCGGAGGCAATTGCTTCTGCACCAGGGACCAACTGGTTGGGAAAACTTTTGATATGTTCAGATTTTCTTTCACGGGGCAGGCAACCAGCCCTCTCTAATCTTTAATAATGCTTGTAGTTATGATTACTGTAATCTAGACCAGAAGGGAACAAGGACCCACAAGGAGCGTCAAACTCACCAAACTGCACCCCCTTTTAACTTTGGAGGCAAGAGGTGACTGTACCACCACTCCAGAGAAACCAGTTGAATCATGACCGTGGTCAAGGGGTGGATTGTGGCAGTACATTCCCCCCCACGTCCCCCCTGGCCCCCATCCTGCCAGCAGGAAGCAAAACTTCTCCGGGAAGGGAGAAGGGGAAGGAAACCCTGGAGGCTGCAGGTTGAAATTTGAACTGGCCGATGGAGATGTGCCAGGTACAGCGAGGTGGCCCTCTTGGCCAACAGAATTAAAAGACCACAGCTCAGATTCGACAGGGGTATGAACGGGGTCGTGCCGGAGGACATGTGGGAATCAGTCCTCCTGGGAGCAGGGGGTCTGCAGTCAGGGAGTCCCCCTCGGGTCGGGGCACTGCCCGAGGTAACTCCTCGAGGGAGAGAGCCCTCAGCTTTTAGGGGAGTGATATGTGCGTTTTGAGCCATCACTTTAAATCTTGGGGATTCTTAAGTCGGCAGTGTAGCATTAATTCTCTTTACATCATTGAGCCTGTGGTTTTATAAAATGTTACCGGACTTCTAGCTAACTTTTGCTGAAGAATAAATCTGAGTTTTAACACCCGTAGGATTTGGTTAGTCGTGCATCCGTATCAGTGCCGTTGCACGAGGCTAGCGATAGCTCTCTTTCATGTAGGTAATTCAGGTTTCATCCTTTGTCCCCACAGGCCCAGCGGCACAGAAAGCCACAGCGGGCTGTGTTTGAGCAACCTGTTCCGCTGGACTCGTGGCAAACGTCCGCATCCCTGCTCTTCTGTTGTCCATGTAGGGTCCTGGTCAACAAACCGAGCTGTTTTCCCTGGAAATGACCACCGTGGCTAAAGACAGACTCCTCTTTGTGGACACCAGCCCAGCGGAGGGAATGTCTCTGGCACACATGCTGCGCCAGCTTGCAATCCCCAAGAGAGTGGAATTGAGGCAGGTCCAACAGGAAGAAAATCTGCATTTTTTACTGAAAGAGGGGAGCGACCACCGGCACTGAGGAGCCGTTCATCTCCTGCTGAAAGCCACACGGACATGAAATGTCTGGTGATCTTAGGCAGGAATACTCCTCCCCGTGGAGCAGCATGCTTGGTTATTAAGGCTTTATCACACTTGGGTGATAAGGCTTTATCCTTGGCTTTCCCACCGTGCTGACCACTGTGGCTGCTGCCTGTTCTTTCCTGCAATGCTGGCTGCACCCGCCTGTGCGGCTGTCCTTGGGAAGGGCACCAGAGCCGAGAAAGCCCCTGGGAGAGGGGCACGGAGAAGCTCTTCTCCAGAGATTTGCCAGAAACTCTCCCGAGCATCCATTTTCCAGCCCATGCGATGCTCTGTGTGGCAAGGGAAGGTGCCCGTTGGTCCAATGGATGAGGCCCTGCAGGGCTCCCATCAGCATCCTTTGGCCTACAGCCATCTTCCAGCCACCAGTCCAGGGGCCGGGGGTGGAGGTCCCCTGACATATTTATTCCCTAGCCCCAGTCAAGGTGTGGTGGGTTGACCCTGGCTGGATGCCAGGTGCCCACCAAGGCCATTCTATCACTCCGTCTCTGCTGGACAGGGGAGAGAAAATATAACAAAGGGCTTGTGGGTCAAGATAAGGACAGGAGAGATCACTCTCCAATTACCGTCACGGGCAAAACAGACTCATCTTGGGGAAAATTAACTCAATTTATTACAAATTGCCCAGAGTAGGGTAATGAGAAATAAAACCAAATCTCAGAACACCTTCCCTCCACCCCCACCCTTCTTCCCAGGCACAGCTTCACTCCCGGATTCCCTACCAACCCTCCCAGCGGCGCAGGGGAACGGGCAATGGGGTTTACGGTCAGTTCATCACACGTTATTTTCTGCCGCTTCATCCTCCTCAGGGGCAGGACTCATCACACTCTTCCCCTGCTCCAGCGTGGGGTCCCTCCCACAGGAGACAGTCCTCCATGAACTTCTTCAACGTGGCTCCTTCCCACGGGCTGCAGTTCTTCACGAACTGCTCCAGCATGGGTCCCTTCCACAGCGTGCAGTCCTTCAGGAGCACGCTGCTCCAGCGTGGGTCCTCCATGGGGTCACAAGTCCTGCCAGAAAAACTGCTCCAACGTGGGCTTCTCTCTCCACAGATCCGCAGGTCCTGCCAGGAGCCTGCTGCAGCGCGGGCTTTCCACAGGGTCACAGCCTCCTGCGGGAACCCACCTGCTCTGGCGTAGGGTCCTCCACAGGCTGCAGGTGGATATCTGCTCCACCGTGGACCTCCATGGACTGCAGGAGGACAGCCTGCCTCACCATGGTCTTCCCCACGGGCTGCAGGGGAATCTCTGCTCCAGCGCCTGGAGCATCTCCTCCCCCTCCTTCTTCACTGACCTGGGGGTCTGCAGGGCTGTTTCTCTGACATGTTCTCACTCCTGTCTCCGGCTGCCATGTCTGTGCCCCCTGCAACTTTTTTTCCTTCTTAAATATGTCATCCCAGAGGCGCTACCATTATCGCTGATTGGCTCAGCCTTGGCCGGCAGTGGGTCCGTCGTAGAGCCGGCTGGTGTTGGCTCTGGCAGACATAGGGGAAGCTTCCAGCAGCTTGTCACAGAAGCCACCCCTGTAATGCCCCCACTACCAAAACCTTGCCACACAAACCCAATACATGTGCTCAGCAATAAAACTGGGGGGGGAGGTTGGCAGGGGCTGCCCTTGCTCAGGGGATGGCTGGGCATCGGTCGGCTGGTGGAGAGCAAGTGCATTCCTTTGCATCCCTTGTTTTTCACGGGCTTTAGTTTCCCTTCCCTTTCTAGGTTGGTTTTGGGTTTTTTTTGAATTTACGATTTTTAATTTAATTATGAAACTGCCTTTACCTGAACCCGTGAGTTTTCTCCCTTTCACCCTCCCGATTCTCCCCCGCCATTCCCCTGGGGGGCAGGGAGCGAGCGGCTGTGTGGTGCTCAGCCACCGGCCAGGCTTAAACCACCACAACCTGTGAGCAAAAGAGTTACCTACCGATGGACGGGGAGAGTGCTCATCCTTCCTCCTCCCTCAGGGCACGGGCGTCCCCTGTATCACACCGGGGTGCACAAAAGCCTCAGCGATCCGGCTGCTGTTGGAGCCGCTTCCAAAGCTTTTTGGGGCGAGCTGACGCATTCCTAGCGCCCAGCACGGCGGTTGGGTTTATACCGTTGCCATGAGTGAGGCGATTCTGCAGAAACTGCCCGGCACTCGCTGTGCAAGGGTGACGGCCGCAGGGAGCAGCAAGCTGCAGGTGACGGTGGCTGCATAAGGACCTTCAGCCCTTCCTGGCCACCGTGTCTGCCTACGTCTTGCCCTCGCTCGGAGCTCATGGGGCTGCTCCTCCGAGATAGCCCAAACGCACCAGGACGTGGTCCTGGGCAACCTGCTCTAAGGGAGCCTGCTTGAGCAGAGGGCTTGGACGACCTCCACAGCTCCCTTCCAACCTCCACCCTCCTGTGCAACTCTGTGCCTTGCTTTCACTCCTAAAGCACCTGAACTCAGCCCTCATGCCCGCCGGCAAGGATGCTGGGTCAAGGCACGATCCCAAACTCCTCCCTGAGGGGTCATCCCCAAACAGCAGCTCCCCGCTTCAGAACAGCTGATGGCGGACACACTCAGAAGAGAAAAAATATCGTTTTATTGAGAACATCAACTGCGGTGGGGGGTCAGCAGTCACAGCGGTTCAGCCAGTGAGAACGAATCAGAACCTGCAACGACAGGGTCGGAAAGCCCTGATAAACCCCTAAAGGCAGGAAGAGGCAGGGTTTGGTTGCCCTCTCTTTGGGGAACACCGTTGACGAGGAATTGCTCATAGCCCAGAAGAGAGTGAGCTATGGCTGGCATTGCTGAGGGGAGGGCTCTGGTGCCTTATCCCCACGGGGAATGCCCTTAGAGAGCTGTGCGTGCGCAGAGATGCACAGGGCCCCTGTGCCACGCAGCAGGGCTCGATGGGGAGCCCCTGGGGAGCGGCCACGGGGTTCTTGCCAGACCCTGCGCAGCACCATCCCTCACGGGTTCAGGTAAAGGCAGTGCCATAATTAAATTAAAAATCATAAATTAAAAAAAAAATCAAAACCAACTGTCACGACCCAGACTGGACAGACCAGGGAGTCCTGTTTAATTCAGAATTCCCTCTGGCTAAGTTGAGGTGAAACGACACCAAATGATCAGTTCAAGATTTTATTTAGGACAAAAGCAAACGGAACTGGGGAGGCGTGGTAGTAGGTGGCAGGGTTTCTCACAAGAGGAATTAGCATCAGACTACTTCTGTAAACCGTGTAACCATATACATCAGTGCAGGGAATAAGGAGACCCCTTCCTGTTGAGTCACGAGGTTCAGAGCAGACCCCTGTCGTCGTTTAACCCCAGCCAGCAACTAAGCACCACGCAGCCGCTCACTCATTCCCCCCCCCCCGCCCCTACCGACTGGGGTGGGAGAGAAAATCAGGAAAAAAAGTAAAGCTCATGGGTTGAGATAAGAACGGTTTAATGGAACAGAAAAGAAGAAACTAATAATGATAATGATAACACTAATGAAATGACAACAGCAATAATAAAAGGATTGGAATGTACAAATGATGCGCAGTGCAAATGCTCACCACCCACCAATTGACACCCAGTTAGTCCCCCAGTGGTGTTCCCCAGCCCCCACTCCCCCCAGTCCCTATACTAGATGGGACGTCGCATAGTATGGAATACCCTGTTGACCAGTTTGGGTCAGGTGCCCTGGCGCTGTCCTGTGCCAACTTCTTGTGCCCCTCCAGCTTTCTCGCTGGCTGGGCATGAGAAGCTGAAAAATCCTTGACTTTAGACTAAACACTACTTAGCAACAACTGAAAACATCAGTGTTATCAAGGTTCTTCGCATACTGAACTCAAAACATAGCACTGTACTAGCTACTAGGAAGACAATTAAGTCTATCCCAGCTGAAATCAGGACAGCATGGCACAGGTAGAGTCTTCTGCTGGTACCAAGTAGAGGCAGAATGTCAGGCAAAGTGGCTCATTGAATGGGAATGATCTAGGGAAATTTACTTGGCTGTTACAAGCCCCATTGCTCTACAAGTTGAATCTTTTTTCTCTAGTCCTGTCTTTTTTGGAAAGGGGTGGCGGGAGGGGCATGGATAATTTATCTTCATACCTACAAAAACACGCATTGTAGCAGTCAAGGTAGAATAGGCCTTTCTCACGTACCTTTTCTTTTCTGAACAGGGTGAGTTCAATCTGCTGACCAATAGCCCACTGAGTTCAACAGACACCTTGGATTTTTACCCTTTGGCTCAAGAGCTAGATGCAGCCTCCTGTCATTGGTGTTAGCACGACTAATGCAGTAATCTGCGATCTTCTCCCTAATAATCTAGGCTACATACTACCTAACGCTCTGTGCGAGAGTACAACCCGACCCAATGTTGCACATGACATCAGCACTGTGAAGAGCTGTGACATTCAAAGGAGAAACGAGACCTATTTTGAACACCTTTTAATAGCTTGCAGGAACAACAAAGGGGAAGCACTGTGTATAAATAATGCAAAACCCCAACGTGGGTTTTCCCCCTAAATTTCTGACCCTGCTGTGACAAGGGATGTCTTAGGCACCCCCTGGGCTGCACTACGGGGGACCTGTTCACATTCACTGGGATCTGGGAGATGGGGCAGAGCGGACCCTCCGGCAGCTTGCAGGTGGCACAGAACCGGGAGGAGAGGCTCATGCGCCAGAGGGTCCTGCTGTCAACCCGGGGGATCTTGACCGGCTGGAGAAAGGGGCTGACGGGAACCTCCTGTAGTTCCCCAAGGGGAAGAGCAAAGTCCTGGAGACCTGGGGACGAAGAAGCCCTTGCGCCAGTAAGTGCTGGGGTCACCCAGCTGGAAAGCAGCTGTGCAGACACCTGGGGTGATGGTGGACGCCAAGTGGACCGATTTCGAGCCAGAAAAGTGCCCCTGGGGCAAAGGCGGCTCACTGCCTCCTGGGCTGCAGTAGGCAAAGCGTTGGCAAGAGGTGGCGGGAGACGGTCCTTCCCCTCTGCTGGGTCCGTCCAGCCCGCCCGGGGCTCCCCAGTGCCAGGCAGACGGCCATACTGGAGAGAACTCTCGCCCCAGTGCCCCTCCCACTTTCCGTTGGGCTCAGAATGTTGGTCCGTTGGGCTCGGAATGTTGGTCAGTTGGAGGCCACAGCCACCAGAGACAGCAGCACGGAGCTGTGCTGGCACGCAGGAGCGCTGGGAGGAGGCAGGATCTGGCCGAGCAGCACCTCGCCGGCACCGGCACCTCGCCTCCCATCCCCGCTGTCGCCGACTGGCCCGCGTCCTTGGTCCACGGCGAGGGTCCTCCTCTCCCGGGCAGGATGGGCCAGGCCAACTGCTGCTGCGGCTCCAGGTGGGCTCTCCCTGTGCCTCGGGGGCACGGCCGGGACCCACGGCAGCGGCGGCGGCCTTTCTCATGCCTGCCGCTCTCTGCTCTGCAGGGAGGCTCTCACCGACGCCGAGCCGGTGCTGAGCACGGACGTGCGGCTGACCCGGGGCCGCAAGAGGAGCGAGAGACGCCTTCTCCTCCTCCAGGAGGAACTGGTGATCGCCAAGTTGCAGTAAGACCCTCAGAGCCCAGCTGCCTTTCCCCCAGCCCCGGCCCTGGCCCCGGGGCAGGGACACCCCGGCAGCAGCCCCAGGCCCCGGCACCTTGGTGGGTGCTGGAGGGACCCATCGCTGTCCGTCTGTCCCAAGGGCAGGTGGGGGACAGGGCTCTGCCTGGGGGGACCCCCAGGAGGCCACCTCCAGCTCACCGCCGGCCTCTCCTCTCTGCTCTCTGCAGACGCGGCACCAGCGTGCGCCCACAGCTCCGCCTGGCCCTGGACCAGCTGTGGGTGCTGAGCGGCGGAAAGGAGGCGGCGGGGGACGAGGAAGAGGAGGAAGGCGGCGATGAGGACAGGACCTCCATCCTCCTCGTCTGGCCCAGCGGCTCCTGCGTTGCCACTTTCCCGTGAGTGCCACGGCCGGGCGGGAGACGTTCCCAAGCACGCCCACGCCATCGTGAGAACGGCCTCTGCCCTGCGTGCAGAGCCTGGGCAGGGAGCAAGCAGCACGCCGGCAGGGAGGGATGGGGTCATGGGCAGGTCCCGCATCCCCTTTGGGTCCCCAGAAGGGGAGGGCGAAAGCAGCTGCTCTGGCAGGACACAGGGAGCCAGGGCTCGGGCAGTGCCTCTGTCCTGCCCCACGGGGCTTCGTCCCGCTCCAGCGTCCTTCCCCACGGGGCAGGGCTGCGCAGGCGCCCGCCTCTGCCCACGGGCTGGGGGGCAGCGGGGCCTGACGTTGGTTCTCCTCTCTTTCTGCAGCTCCCGGGCGCTGAAGGAGCTGTGGGTGGGCACGCTGCTGGGGTAAGCCGCGGGGATGCTGCAGGTGCAGCCGGATGGGGGAACACAGCTCCCCAGCTGGGGAGAGGTGCCCCCGCGGCTGCCGGCAGCTCTCGCTCGGGCAGAGCTGCCGCACAAGGGAGAAGAGGCGGCTTGGGGCTCAGCCAGCTCTCTCCCTGTGCCTTCCCGGCGCACAGGACACCAGAAGGAGCCAAGAGAGCCCGGGTGACGCCTGTCCCGTCAGTCAGGCTCCTGGAGAAGGAGCTGGGCCGCCGCCACGCCGTGAGTGCCTGCCCGGTCTGGGCTCTGCCCCCGAGCCCTGGTCCTCCAGCCGAGTGAGCGGCAGAGGCATCGCTGCTCACCTGCCTCCGCTCCTTCTCTCTTGCCCAGTGGAGGACATTCAGCGCCGGGAGCCTGGAGAGGCTGATGGAGGGCCAGGCCGAGGTGAGAAGGGCTGCCTTTCACCCGCCTCTGGCTGTGCCGGCACGTGCGGCCAGTGGGG
Organism: Haliaeetus albicilla; assembly: GCF_947461875.1. Classification (NCBI taxonomy): domain Eukaryota; kingdom Metazoa; phylum Chordata; class Aves; order Accipitriformes; family Accipitridae; genus Haliaeetus; species Haliaeetus albicilla. Next base: position 23,242 of record NW_027212432.1, on the reverse strand, counting down.
TGAGGGATGGAGGGAAGGGTGGTGCCACTCGGGGAGCGGAGAGGGTTGGGGAGCCACCGGGAATGTCGGCACATCCTCGACGGCGGTGCTGGGGGGAAACCTGCCCCGCGGGGCAGAGAGCCCAGGAGGGCAGAGGGTCCCGGCTCTGCCGCGCTCAGGCTGCTGGTGCCGGCTGGCAGCTCGCCGGCGGCCCTTTGCGCTGCGGGGCTGCTCTCTGAGCGCAGCCTGGTTCTTGCAGGCTGGTCCCAAGCAAGGGCCTCCGACGGTCCCACCGAGCAACGGAGGGGGACTTTGCCACGCACCGGGTGAGTTTCGGGAAGAACGGTAAGCTCCTGCAAGCGCTGGAGCTGTGCTCACTTGTCCCTCGAGTGTCGCCATGCAGGTTGGGCAGCCCGAGGCAGGACGTCACCTCCAGGAGGAAGGACACCCGCTGGGCAGCGGCCGCTGGACGTGGTTCTGCGGGGACACGGAGCCTCTGCTGCTGCCCACAGCTTGGAGGAGGACAGGGCGAGGGCTGGGCCAGGCTCTCCTCTCCTGGTGGCGTGCCGGCTCTCAGGAGCCTCCCAACTGGAGCTGCTGAGCCGGAGCTCAGAGTTCCAGCTGCTGGCTCCCTGCCCGTCCTGCTGCACCGCTCAGCACCACGCTGTGGGCAGGGCAGGCCCCGGGAGCGCTGGCCTGGCGGTCTCTGTTGACAGGCTCTTACTCTGCTTTCCTTTGCAGCAGGAGGGAGCAGCAGCAGGAGGAGGAAGAGGAGGGGGCTGCCCTGGCCCTTTGCTCATCGGAGGACCCCGGCCACTGCCCAGGCGCCAGGGCAGGCGGGCTCCGGCTGCAGCAGGGCGCTCTTTGGCCAGCCCCTGGCAGCCCTCTGCGGGGAGGACGGCTCCCTGCCCCGGCCCATCCAGGTAAGCCAGCCTGGCCGGGGGGGTCCCCAGCCCTCCAGATGCTCCGTAGAGGCGGTGGGAGCCCTCCCTCCGGCTGCTGCACAGGGGACACGGGCGTCCCCAGGAGCTCCGGGGATGGTGGCTTGGGCTCTTCACCCCCAGCAAGGAGCCCGCTCTGGGGCAGTGCTCTGGCCACCGCTGTCGGAAGGCAGCTCCTCAGCCAAGCAACTGTCCTCCTGCCTCTCCTGCAGGAGCTGCTGGCTGTCCTGCACCGGGAAGGACCGTCGACGGAGGGGATATTCCGAAAAGCCGCCAGCGGGACGGAACTTCGGGAGCTGCGGGAGGCCCTGGACCGCGACGCCAATGTTGACCTGGGAAGCCAGCCTGCACTCCTGCTGGCCGCCGTCTTGAAGGTGAGCGCTGCTGACCTGCGGCTGGAGGAGCTCCTGGCCAGCCTGGAAACTTCAAAGGCTCACCCGGAGCCCTTGGCATTGCAGGACTTCCTCCGAAGCATCCCCGACAAGCTGCTGGTGACCCACCTCTACGAGGACTGGGTGGCAGCCATGGAGAGGACCAGCAAGGAGGAGAAGGTCTCCGAGCTGAAAGCGTAAGTGCGGGCAGCAGCCTGCCTGTTGAGCAGGAGCCCTGACCGCTGGCTGAGAGCACCTGGAAAGCTGCGCAACTCAGCCGCTGGCTCCCCCCTGCCTTGGACAACAGGCCTGGGCAAAATCTGCTTTGTCAACCTGGTGTCCCTGTTCCCTCAGGGTGGCCGAGAAGTTGCCTGCAGCCAACCTCTTCCTCCTCAAGCGGCTGCTGTCCCTCCTCCAGCACATCGGCCACAACGCAGCCACCAGCAGGATGAGCTGCAGCAACCTGGCCATCTGCCTTGGGCCAAACCTGCTGAGCCCACCCAACGAGGACCTGCTCCCGCTCCAGGCCATGCTGGAGGTGACCGAGAAGGTGCGCTGTGTTGGCAAGCCGGCTGCAGCCTTGCCGGCCCATCCGAGCTTGGCTGCTCAGAGGTCCCTGGCTGCCTCCTCCCTTGAGCAAATGCCGGTGGGGTGGCTGCCCGCAAAGGCAGCCCCACAGCCACAGCCGTCTGTGCAGAGGCAAGGGTTGGGAGTGGGAAAGGCTGCTTGGTACAACTTCAGGCAGCTGGGTTGAGACCAAGGGTTTGATGTGTGCAGGTGAACACGCTGGTGCTGTTTATGATTGAAAATTGCGGTGACATCGTTGGGGAGGAGGTGGCTGGCCGCTCCTGTCCATCAGCTGGGGAGTCGCCAGCCCCCACGGACGGAGCCAGAGGTATGAGGAGGAACTGAGGGCTGTCCCAGGCTGGGGCTCTGGATACCAGAAACCTCAACGTCAAGAAGAAAACCAGTGTAGGGCTTGGGGTGGGTTTTGCTTTAGGTGTGCCTTACTTCCAAAGGCTTCACTGCTGCACATGGTTTTGCTTTCTAGACCTGCGTTTGGAAGAGCAAAGTGGCCCTGCAGGCAGAGGAGACCAGGGCCACCAGGCAGAAGCCATTCTGCATGCATCCCCCTCTCTGGACGTCCTCAAAGGAGCTGGGGGAGACATGGTGGCGGAGTCCAAAACGACAGAGGTATGTCAGCTCTGCTCCGCAAGCACCGTGACAGTGTCTCTCGGGTAGGAGGGTAGTTTCTGAGGAGGCCAAGTAGCTGCTGGGCCTCCTCCGGCCAGCCGATGGCTTGTGCGTTTGGGGTTCCTCCTCCTCCCCCACGGAATCATACATTGTATGGAAAACTGGAAAGGTCCTTTCTCAAATGCATTAGGCATGTGCTTAATCCAACCAAATACCTACAAAAAGACAGCGGGGAGTAGCTGTCAACTTGAGAGGGCTTTTGCTCAGATCCTACTTCATCACAGTTTCATCAAGTCTGTTTTGGGGTGGGTGGACTGTGCAAAATGTGGACGATGCGAAGCAGCATCTTCCCCGGAGAGCTAAGGTGGCAATTTGGCAAGCAGTCCCTTACTACTCCAGGCCGTCCCTTGCCACCCCTTAACTCCAACAATTCTGGTTTAGGCACCTCCAGCTTTGCCTCCAGCCACCCTCAAGAGCACAGCAGAGCCCCTGCCACGCCCGCAACAACTGGGCAGCGTTTCAGAGGAAAGAAGGTAAAACGAGTCACTTTGGGTTAAAATCAGAACTGTCTCCGCTGGATCGTGGCCTTACCTATCTAAGCACACTGTGGGATGGAAAGGTTTGCAGGCTCTCCTCGGGACAAGGAAAAGAGAAGAAACCGAAGGAGGAAACAGGCCTGGGGAGATGAAAGCTGTGCAGAAAAAAAGAGGAGGAAGAGAGAAAACGTATTGGGGGATCGCAAACGGAAAAGATGCAGGAAGGTCCGGCAGGTCGAGAAGCCCAGGTGCGTACCAGGCTCTGCTGCTGCGCAGGGTCTGGCAAGAACCCCGTGGCCGCTCCCCAGGGGCTCCCCAGCGAGCCCTGCTGCGTGGCACAGGGGCCCTGTGCATCTCTGCGCGCGCACAGCTCTCTAGGGGCATTCCCCGTGGGGATAAGGCACCAGAGCCCTCCCCTCGGCAATGCCAGCCATAGCTCGCTCTCTTCTGGGCTATGAGCAATTCCTCGTCAACGGTGTTCCCCAAAGAGAGGGCAACCAAACCCTGCCTCTTCCTGCCGCTGTGCATTCAGCAGTGCTCTCTGACTCTGTCCTTGTAGGTGCCGTTTTCCTGTTACCGGCTGAACCCCTGTGAGTCCTGGGCCCACCCCCCACCGCAGTTGATGTTCTCAATTGTCCTGGGTTCAGCTGGGATAGAGTTAATTTTTTTTTTTACAGGAACCTGGGAGGTGGGGGGCATAGCCGGGGCAGCTGACCTGAACTGGCCAAGGAGCTATTCCATACCATGTGACATCATGCTCAGTATATAAAGGGGGAGTGGGCCGGGGGGTGGGCTCTTCTTTTCGGTGGGGGAAGTGGCAGAGCGTCGGGTCCCGGGTGGTGAGCAGTTGCACTGTGCATCACTCTTTTTGTATACTTTTTCATTAGTACCGTTGTTGTTGTTGCAATTTCTTTGTGTTGTTCCAGTAAACTGCCTTTATCTCAACCCTCGAGGTTCCAGGTTTGATTTTTTTTTTTCTCTCCTCCGTTTTCCCCCCATCCCACCGGAGGGGGGCGGGAGGAGTGAGCGAGCGGCCGCGTGGTCCTTTGTTACCGGCTGGGCTGAAACCACGACAGTCCTTTTTGGCGCCCAACGTGGGGCCACGAAGGGTTGAGATAACGACAGATCTGGCCAGAGCGTGTTGAAACAAATTTGTCATACGCATTTCTTATACTAGATAAATAGATGTTAGTCACAATGTTGATTCAGCTGTTTACATGGTGGCGTTTTGTAAGTTCTTATATGCTTTATGTATTGCCTGTAGTTGCGTATCTCATCTCTGGGAGAGTGATTGGGATTATCATTTTGCTGTACTGGGCAATGTCGACTTGTGAAATGATTACATCACTGGTCATGAGGTTAAGCTGTTATCTGTATGAGGCAGTGATATCATTTCCAGACTTTGGGCACCTTCTGTCGGATTTTATTGGTAATTACACCCAACCCATGGGGAAGTCAGGGGGGGATACTTCCCCCCATCCGTTCCCCTCCCTTTTCTCTTTCCAACTAATTACAACAGTTTTCGAGAATTTTGAATATCCTTGGGATGCGCAAGCCTGTGTGCTGTTAGTGCTATGCCTCCTGACTATGTTTCAGGTCTTGTCTAGGGCTACAAAGAGGCTCTTTAAGAGTACCACCCAGAGATCTGTCCCAAAGCTGGATATTCATGGGTGGCACGGCGTGTGGGAGGATGTGGGCAGGTATCTAGAGAACTTCTCACCTCCAGTGACTTGGAAGTTCACTCCCGAACAACTGCAGAACCCTCATGAAGTGATAGAATTTTTGAAAGGAAAATGCTGTGGCTATCCCAGAGACACACAACTCACTACACTGTGCTGGGCCCTGGCCGGTATCTACCAAACCCTGCTTGATACTATGCAGCACCCCCAGGGGGAAAAGGGGGAAAAGATGGAAAACAAGACAACATGCACCGTGGCTGCCCCAACCCCGACAACATGCACCGTGGCTGCCCCAACCCCGACAACATGCACCGTGGCCGCCCCTACCACGACAACAGGCACCATGGCTGCCCCTACCCCGGTGACAGATACTGCCACTAAACCAGAGAACCAACCTGTGCCAGTATCAGTTGCCCCTGTACAGAAAAAGAAACACACAAAGAAATCAGTTCGCTCAGTGAGAGATGAAGATGAACCAGGGTCATCGCGAGAACAGGAGGAAGAGGCAGAACCTGAAATAATTACCCGATCTCTATCCCTGAGTGAGTTGCGTGACATGCGAAAAGATTTTAGCCGCCACCCAGGTGAGCACATTGTTACCTGGCTGCTCCGATGCTGGGATAATGGGGCTAGTAGTGTGGAATTAGAGGGTAAGGAAGCCAAGCAGTTGGGATCTCTGTCTAGAGAAGGGGGTATCGACAAGGCGATTGGGAGAAAAACACAAGTCCTCAGCCTCTGGAGGCGACTTCTGTTAGGTGTAAAGGAAAGATACCCTTTCAGGGATGAAGTTACATGTCACCAAGGCAAGTGGACCACCATGGAGAGAGGTATCCAGTACCTGAGGGAATTAGCCGTGCTGGAGGTGATTTATAATGATCCAGAAAATGCGCAGTCACCCACAGATCCAGATGAAGTCCAATGCACACAACCGATGTGGCGGAAGTTTCTACGAAGTGCACCACCAACCTATGCCAACTCATTGGCAGTAATGTCCTGGAAAGAAGGCTATGGACAAACGGTGGATGAATTGGCTGTCCAACTCCGGCAATATGAAGGAAGTCTCTCTTCCTCCCTACGGGCCTGTGTCTCAGCTGTAGAGGAATTGTCCCGAGAGTTCCAGCAATTCAAAGTAGATATGTCCTCCTCCTCACCTGTACAGGCCCGCATTGCAGTTATTGGGAGTAAGCGTTCCTCTGCCCAAGAGAGAGGAGAGAGAAAGTACACACGACGGGCTAACCTGTGGTTTTACCTGCGTGACCATGGAGAGGACATGAGGAAGTGGGATGGAAAACCTACCTCAGTCTTGGATTCACGGGTACGGGAGTTGCGAGAAAAAGCAACCAGAAAAGAAGATTCTTCTTGGAAAACTGCTGCTCCAGTTTCCCGTGAGCAGTCCCCCGGGCGCAGTAGATGGGCCGATCTCATTTCTGATCCTCTTGAAGGGACTTCTGATTCACATGTGCAAAAAGTGGGTAACAGATATTCTAACCAGGATTAGAGGGGCCCTGCCTCCAGCCAGGTGGAGGAGAGGGACAACCGAGTCTACTGGACAGTGTGGATTCGATGGCCTGGCACGTCAGACCCACAGGAATATAAGGCTCTAGTAGACACTGGTGCACAATGTACCCTAATGCCATCAAGTTATAAAGGGGCAGAACCCATCTGTATCTCTGGTGTGACAGGGGGATCCCAAGAGCTAACCGTATTGGAAGCCGAAATGAGTCTAACCGGGAATGAGTGGCATAAACACCCCATTGCAACTGGCCCAGAGGCCCCGTGCATCCTTGGTATAGATTATCTCAGAAGGGGGTATTTCAAGGACCCAAAAGGGTACCGTTGGGCCTTTGGTATAGCTGCATTGGAGACGGAGGAGATTGAACAGCTGTCTACCCTGCCTGGTCTCTCCCAGGACCCTTCGGTTGTGGGGTTGCTGAAGGTTGAAGAACAACAGGTGCCAATTGCTACCACGACGGTGCACCGGCGGCAATATCGCACCAACCGAAACTCCCTGATCCCCATCCATAAGCTGATTTGCCAATTGGAGAGCCAAGGAGTGATCAGCAAGACTCACTCACCCTTTAATAGTCCCATATGGCCCGTGCGGAAATCTAATGGGGATTGGAGACTAACAGTAGATTATCGTGGGCTGAATGAAGTCACGCCACCGCTGAGCGCTGCTGTGCCAGATATGTTAGAGCTTCAATATGAACTGGAATCAAAGACAGCTAAGTGGTATGCCACAATTGACATTGCTAATGCATTTTTCTCCATTCCTTTGGCAGCGGAGTGCAGGCCACAGTTTGCTTTCACTTGGAGGGGTGTCCAGTACACCTGGAATCGACTGCCCCAGGGGTGGAAACACAGCCCCACTATTTGCCATGGACTGATCCAGACTGCACTAGAAAAAGGTGAAGCTCCAGAGCACCTGCAATATATTGATGACATCATCATATGGGGCAGCACGGCAGAAGAAGTTTTTGAGAAAGGGAAGAAAATAATCCAAATCCTTTTGAAGGCTGGCTTTGCCATAAAAGAAAGTAAGGTCAAGGGACCTGCGCAGGAAATCCAGTTCTTAGGAGTAAAATGGCAAGACGGGCGTCGTCAGATCCCTGCGGACGTGATCAACAAAATAGCAGCTATGTCCTCACCGACTAATAAAAAGGAAACACAGGCTTTCTTAGGTGTTGTGGGCTTTTGGAGAATGCATATTCCAAATTACAGTCAAATTGTAAGTCCTCTCTACCAAGTTACCCGGAAGAAGAACGATTTTAAATGGGGGCCTGAGCAACGACAAGCCTTTGAACAAATTAAGCGGGAGATTGTTCATGCAGTAGCTCTTGGGCCAGTCCGGACAGGACCAGATGTTAAAAATGTGCTCTACACTGCAGCTGGGGAGAATGGCCCTACCTGGAGCCTTTGGCAGAAAGCACCTGGAGAGACCCGAGGCCGACCCCTGGGGTTTTGGAGTCGGGGATATCGAGGATCCGAGGCTCGCTATACTCCAACTGAAAAAGAGATATTGGTAGCATATGAAGGAGTTCGAGCCGCTTCAGAAGTGGTTGGTACTGAAACACAGCTCTTCTTAGCACCCCGACTGCCAGTGCTGGGCTGGATGTTCAAAGGGAAAGTTTCCTCTACACATCACGCGACTGATGCCACGTGGAGTAAGTGGATTGCACTGATCACACAACGGGCTCGCATAGGAAACCCCAGTCGCCCAGGAATTTTAGAAGTGATCACGGACTGGCCAGAAGACAAAGACTTTGGAATGTTGCCAGAGGAGGAGGTGACACGGGCTGAAGAGGCCCCGCTGTATAATAAACTGCCAGAAAATGAGAGGCAATATGCCCTGTTCACTGATGGGTCCTGTCGCATCGTGGGAAAACATCGGAGGTGGAAGGCTGCTGTATGGAGTCCTACACGACTAGTTGCAGAAACTGCTGAAGGAGAAGGTGAATCGAGTCAGTTTGCGGAGGTGAAAGCCATCCAGCTAGCATTAGATATTGCTGAAAGAGAAAAGTGGCCAGTGCTCTATCTCTATACTGACTCATGGATGGTGGCAAATGCCCTATGGGGGTGGCTACAGCAATGGAAGAAGGGCAACTGGCAACGCAGAGGTAAACCCATTTGGGCTGCCGCACTGTGGCAAGATATCGCTGTTCGGATAGAGAAGCTAGTGGTAAAAGTACGTCATGTAGATGCTCATGTACCCAGGAGTCGGGCCACTGAAGAACATCAAAACAATCAGCAGGCAGATCAGGCCGCCAAGATTGAAGTGTCTCAGGTGGACCTGGACTGGCAACGTAGGGGTGAGCTATTTATGGCTCGGTGGGCCCACGATACCTCAGGCCATCAGGGGAGAGATGCAACATATAGATGGGCTCGAGATCGAGGGGTGGACTTGACCATGGACACTATCGCACAGGTCATCCACGAATGTGAAACATGTGCCGCAATTAAGCAAGCCAAGCGGCAAAAACCCCTGTCACATGGGGGGCGATGGCTGAAATATAAACAGTGGGAGGCCTGGCAGATTGACTATATCACACTCCCACGAACACGCCAAGGCAAGTGCCATGTGCTTACAATGGTGGAAGCAACCACTGGATGGCTGGAAACATACCCTGTGTCCCATGCCACTGCCCAGAACACTATTCTGGGCCTTGAAGAGAAAATTTTATGGCAACACGGCACCCCAGAAAGAATCGAGTCGGACAACGGGACTCACTTCCGAAACAACCTCGTAGATACCTGGGCCAAAGAACACGGCATTGAGTGGGTATATCACATCCCTTATCACGCACCGGCCTCCGGAAAAATCGAACGATACAACGGACTGCTGAAAACTACATTGAGAGCGATGGGGGGTGGGACTTTCAAACATTGGGATACACATTTAACAAAAGCCACCTGGTTAGTTAATACTAGAGGATCCGCCAATCGGGCTGGCCCCGCCCAACCAAGACTTCCACATACTGTAGAAGGCGATAAAGTCCCTGTAGTGCGCATGAGGAGTATGTTAGGAAAGACAGTCTGGGTTAGTCCTCCCTCAAGCAGAGGCAAACCCATTCAAGGGGTTGTTTTTGCTCAGGGACCTGGGTACACCTGGTGGGTGATGCAGAAGGATGGGGAAGTTCGATGTGTACCTCAGGGAGATTTGATTTTGGGAGAGAATAGCCAGTGAATTGGGCTGTATGATACCTAACTGCTAAATACCCTGCCAATGCATGTCATTGTATCTATAGTGTCTATATGCCATATCAAGGGTATTACTGTAAGAATTACCCAAATGACTGCGGGATGGACTTTGAAACTAAGCCAAGTACAACAGCGACAGAACTTGAACTGACACCCAGCAATTTCCTCAAGATCAACATCCTCGACCTGCAGAACAAGGGCGTGAGTTGCACCAAATGTACTAGCCACAAGTTCCAGAGGCAGCATACAACAACCCACCATCTCACACCATCTCTCTTATCCTGAAGAACTGTTACAACAGATGGAGCCCCAAAGTCATGGACTAAATAAAATCAATGGACACATTAGAGGAATAGCCCATACGCTAAAGGAATACCATTCGCGTGTGTGTGCGGGGGGACGACGGGGACGGACGCAAGTCCATATACTTATATGTATAAGACAAGGAAGTGGTAGTGGTCGATTGGAAAATGTAAGATCTGGGCATGATGTAGATGGTATAGAATAAGGGGTGGATAATGTCCTGGGTTCAGCTGGGATAGAGTTAATTTTTTTTTTTACAGGAACCTGGGAGGTGGGGGGCATAGCCGGGGCAGCTGACCTGAACTGGCCAAGGAGCTATTCCATACCATGTGACATCATGCTCAGTATATAAAGGGGGAGTGGGCCGGGGGGTGGGCTCTTCTTTTCGGTGGGGGAAGTGGCAGAGCGTCGGGTCCCGGGTGGTGAGCAGTTGCACTGTGCATCACTCTTTTTGTATACTTTTTCATTAGTACCGTTGTTGTTGTTGCAATTTCTTTGTGTTGTTCCAGTAAACTGCCTTTATCTCAACCCTCGAGGTTCCAGGTTTGATTTTTTTTTTTCTCTCCTCCGTTTTCCCCCCATCCCACCGGAGGGGGGCGGGAGGAGTGAGCGAGCGGCCGCGTGGTCCTTTGTTACCGGCTGGGCTGAAACCACGACATCAATAAAACGATATTTTCTCTCTTCTGAGTGTGTCCGCCATCGGCTGTTCTGGAGCGGGGAGCTGCTGTTTGGGGAGGAGTTTGGGATCGTGCCTTGTCCCAGCATCCTTGCCGGCGGGCATGAGGGCTGAGTTCAGGTGCTTTAGGAGTGAAAGCAAGGCACAGAGTTGCACAGGAGGGTGGAGGTTGGAAGGGACCCATGGAGCTGCAACTGGTCACCCAGCTCCTGCTCAGATTTTGGCTAATACTCATCTTGTGCTAAGGCCTGCCGTATGCTTGGAGCCATGCCATTATCTCAGGTAGAGGGCAACATGTAGGTACAGCAGGTTGGCCAAGAAGGGCTAAAGCTCCTTATGCAGCCATGGTCACCTGCAGCTTGTTGTCCCCTGTGGCTGTCATCCTTGCATACCGATTGTCTGGTAGTTTCTTCAGAACCCCCTCGCTCACACCGATGGTATAAACCAAACTTCCACACTGGGCACTATAACTACTCCTCTCAAATGATGCACCTCTTATTGATCACAGAGAGCAACAACAGGAAGGTTTGATTCAGTTTGCACAGAATAACTGAACTAAATATTCTGCTGTCTATGGAAATGCAATTTTAAAAAGGGGCTTAAAAAACCCAAGCTCTTTGGAACTGCACTAGGTTCTTTCCCCTTGACAGGAACAGCAATGCTCCACACTTGAAGTGAACCACTGACAGGGTGCATTTTCATGTTAATTGTCGCAGACACTGGCAATAGGAAACAAAGCACTGTAAATATCACTCCTTTCCTGCCTTTAAGAACTTAACAGTGATAGTCAGACATGGCAAGGGGAAAAAAGTATGTAGCAGAAACAGAGCTATGAGGGTGCTGAGGGCTGGGGACCTCAAAAGTCTAGGCTTGTGCTTTTGCACATCCACTCAAGCTAGTGCTGGCTGAATACAAAACACAGGTGCTGTGATTCTCTGGCATTCCCTGCCCATTGTGCATTTTGTATGAGGGGCTTCGAAAACAAGAATTAAGGGAGAGAGTCTCTGGCATGAAGGTGGAGAATTGATGTATGAATACAGCTTTCCCTTGAGAAAGAAAAAATGACTGTTGCCCATGACAAGCAATCAGAAGGATGCATCTGGTACACTATTAGGAGACGGGTACATGGGATAAAATGAGACTAGATATATGTGAGACTTTGAATAAGATGGAGAATCCAGTGACGGGTGGAGCAGTTGCAGAGGGAGACCTTCATAGCAGCATTTTGCACAATATTACATGTGAAGACAAGGAGAAAGGGGGGGGCAGGGTTGATTTTCTTCCATGGTTTTGGGGTTCTTTTTGGTCTTTGCATCTGGGGGTCTGTTGAAACCTCTGTGTCTGAACATGGAGAGATTTTCGTTGAAATGCTGTATACCTTTGAGGGCAACCCAAAGCATAGCCTTATACTTACATATCTGGTACAAAGCATAGAAATAACAGACTTTGAGAATGGCCATAGTAACCAGACAAGACACAAAGAGTTTCTAAATCCCAGTAGCCCAATGGATAATAACGCTGGAGGCAGGTTCATGCTGTAATTTGTATTCAAAGCCTGAATACTACAGAGAGACCATTTCTTGTACCTGGAATTCAGAACAGACCCACTATGAAGATACAGCTGGAAGTTAACAAATAGGTGTGATCTCTTATCACCTTAATATCTGAGATGAGTCAGTTTGAGTTTTCATTTTCTCCAAATAATATACAGCAATCTACGGGAGGAAGTGAAAACGGCAAAAATGAGTAAGGAAAGATTGTTTGCTCTTTCTTATACACGGGAATTAGCAGGCAACACATGAAATTATTAATCACAATAAAGGAAAAGAAGAACATCTGCACACAATACGTAATTAAATTGTGCACCTCCTTGCCATAGGATGTTTTGGATAGCACAAGTATGAATGGGTTGAAGAAGCAATTAGACAGAATCAGGGAAGGAAGGTCTCTCGTGGGCCATTAAGCTCTAGGAAGCAGGAACAGCCTCCAGAAATCCCTGAACTAGTGACTGTCGGTATAGAGGGTACAGCAGGGGAAGGAGCATGCTATGCTTATTGCATTTCTTATGCTTTTTTCCTACACATCTTTCACTGTTCAGATTCAGAGACAGGACGCCGAGCTGAACGAACCTTTGGTATGACCCCGTGTGGCTATTCTCAGGAATTATACAAGACACAGTCCCCTACATGCTATGGATGCAATTCACATTCACGCAGAGCACTGCCTTATGGCCTTGCAAATTCTGCTGAGTATTTACGGTGAGAATTTAAGCAGAACCTATGTGGCTGAGTTCATGCATAGACGTGATCCCATTTCACCCTATCTGAAATTACATACTGCCTCCTCTGCGACGGGTTTTTGGCTTGGGTGCAATTTGATATGCAATTAGTCAAACATCTTCTCCTGCGATATCTGTCCTGTTGTGAACAATTAGCGTTGCATAAGGGAATACATTCTGAGGCTTGAATCCCAGGGACTCCTGTCAATTTGCACTGACAGCATGCTTACAAGGAAGGAGCTGACAGGTCCAGCTGGAATTGAGTGTTAGCAGCCACAGAGGCGGCCACACACCAGCCCACAGATGGTCCACTTCTTGCTCACATTCTTAGCTTTGCCTGCCTTGAGTGTCCTTTTGTTTTGATATAAATGTTACGCAAGCTAAAGAATGTGTTTGAATTTCCAGAAATGAACTTCCTAATGTTTCAGCTATGGGCTAAGACCACCATCAGAGTTCTTTGATATTTTAGTGTGCAACCCATGGGAAGGAAATCGTCGGGTTCTTAGTTATACACAGGATGGCTTCTTCTTGTCAGAGAAGAGGGGACCAGCAGGTAGGAGGCTGACCTGGTGTTGTTCCCAGGATGGCCAGGTTGCCTGAGAGCAAACTCCACCTGAAGAAGGGACAACCTGACTTTGCAAGGAAGATCAGTTTGCTTCTAACAGTGGTTCTTCAAAAAATCCTGCTTCATGGTGATGAGCACAATAAGAGCTTTAATTTAACACGTTCTATGTTGCTATTGAGCAGTATGCTCAGATAGGAACAGGCCATGAGATCTGCTGAGTGAAAACACAGCCTCTCTTTTTGATTATCTGAAAAATTAGACCTGATATTTCACTTAGCGTGGGAAACTGCTTTGACTTTTGACTTCTTTTTTTTTAAATAGAATTGTAATGTACAGAGATATTTTGAAATAAAGATGGAGTCTGTTGCACTCAGAAATGCATCTCTCAGTTCCCATTAGTTACTTCTTTCGTGTTTATTTTTTCCCAGGCTTTCCAAGCATATGTAAAGTAATTCAGCAGTTCGGTTCTGCTCTTTGTTAGGAATCCATCTGGCAAGTAGTCTGGATGCAAGAAGTTAAAGCTAATGCATTTCATCTCATGGGCAAAGAGCGTGCACAGTCTGTTGCTGCAGCTCAGCTGCCACGCACTACCTAGGTAAACCACAATGGCTTGATTGTACAGACACCAGCTTAAACAAGGCTTCAGGCAGCCTCTGCCAGCTTAAGAGCCAGGATCGACGTCTCCCCCAGTTGCCAAAGCAAGGACTGGTTTTAAGTAGTGCCGTTCCATCTGCGCACAGAGAGCTTATGCCGTCCAGCTCATCCATTTTCTGTAGATCATGAACAAATACGTGGAAGGTCTCAGGGTGAAAGCTGCGCTCCCTGCTCTTCACACTCTGCCTCTCCCTTTCCAGTCTCTGGTACTGAAAGCTGCCCACAAATGTAGCAGTCATAATTCACAGCAAAATCCCTTTAAATGGCCCACTGGGTTATATATTTGGCAAATTTCCACTGGTTGGTGGAAGTTTGAAGAAGCCTAGCATCTACAGCATAAATACAACCAAAATGGAGAGATGATTGTGGGTTATTACTGGATTTATATACAGTCCTAATTCTTGTGAGGATTGTGCAGTTTTGCTGAAATCTGTAACGGTAGATGAGGCAGATTAAAATACTTCAGAAGCTTACTCCCCAAACAGAAAATGTGTTGCACAGTGTCATTACCAAAAAGAATATAACTCTTCGTTACTGTTATAAATCACACTAAAACAATTTCCTCCCTCCTTTGGGTATGCTGTATTTCAATAGTAAGTGTGACAAGATGTGGTTTTTGGTGTCAGATTAAGTTTACCTGATTACTGATTAAATAAAATTTTAAAAATGCTGAATTCATCCATATTTGGAGTATCTGTTCTTGTACTTCCTCCATACCATGTAGAACACCTGATAAAGTTGAGACAGCATCCCTTGCCACCTAAGAGAAAGCTGAGGTGTTTCAAGCCACAAATGCATACAAAGGCTTTGAGAAGTATCGGTTTCCTCAATTTTTCCATGGGATCCAGTCATTTTACCTCAATCTTCACTCCATTTCCAGTTAGGCTTATGCGGTGTACTGTATGCATAATTGTATCTGTGACATAGGAAACATGCTGAGTTTTAAGATGTACAAGGACATATGCATATATAGTTATTTTCATTAAGGTAGCTGAGTCATAAGGCATTATGTCTAGTAAGGCGTCAATTAAGCTGTAGGGTGGATTGTTTTATGAAGTGCTGGACGTGCGAGAGGAACTCAGCTTTTGTATTTCCCTTAGAGAATAAGGCACAATTGATAACGTATTGCCTAGTTGGCATTTTTTCTGAGAAAGTCCCTTGTCAACTGAGTTTAGGAAATCAAGCTTAAACTTGCAATAGAAATGAATTAGCTAGGCAGGAAGAAGAGTGAAGTCCCTAGAAGAATCCTTCAACCCTCTGTTTCGATTTAATCTAAAGCCCAGGGTATGTTTATGTATGTGAATGTGTTCATGTGGTGTGTAGGCTCTGTCCTTCATCACAGCTCCTTTCTGAGTGGCACGTGGAGTACGTGGAGTTGTGCTTACTCGGGCAAGCCTAATCCTAGCATAGCAAAACATTCAGGTTGCTCCTCCAGGAGACTGCTTCGACAAGGGATAATAAGTGACATTGGTCCTTCTCTTAATGGCGGAGTAATATCTGGGCTAAGGGGGAAGTTGCCTGTCCCTTCTTAAGACAGCTACTAAACATGAGGTTGGCATTTATCCTTTTAAACTGTTGTATCTAAGTCCTTTAGCCCTTTATTTAATCTTAACTTTAACAAAACAGTATAAAGTTATCATTTCTATAACCGTGCCTAGTTTCAACATGATGCTGATAGGGCACAAGATGCTGCATTTTATGAGAGCAGTAGGTCTAAATGCGTGGAGGACCGGCATGCTTTGTGAGTGGGAGAGATCTTCAGGTCAAGCCATACGCCTCACACCACGTAGCGATATCTCAGTGTGGGAATTCGTAACTACCCGCGGAGGTCACTCCTGCCTGATGTGTGATGATTGATGCGTCTTTGGTGAGCAGCATGTGGGCTACGAAATGTCTTGAGTCAGCAATCAGGAGCAGAGATACTTCTTTTCATACTGGGAGCAAGTATTTCTTAACAGTAAGACAGATCAGATCAATGCCAGCCTCTCTGTTTTTAGGTCCAGTGACACATCACAGAAAATTAATTGCAGGTGAAGAAATTCCAGAAGGTAGCAGTGGGTTTTTTTCCAGGAACATAAAAAATTAATTAGAAGATGAAAATTTTCAGGCCATGGTTAGGGCGGACTATGTAAGAGATGACCAAGTGTGGCAAGATGCTTTCTTGTCTTTGGATTTTATAGCCTAAACTCAAAAGGCCTCATGGAGAACAACCCTCAGAATGAAAAGCAGCTGGGCCTGGCAAAGGATAAATTCAATAAGTGGGGCTTTGAGAAGGGGTTTAAAAGACAGCTGGACATGAATGGGGAAAAATGGGAGGATAAGGTGTTGTAAAAAGATAATTCAAACCTGAAAAAAACCCCCAAAGCAGCTGGAAGTATACCCTGGGGAGAATATAGAAGAAAGGTAGGGTGCAGGAAAAACCGAGAATCGGGACGTATGGTGAGGAAAAACAAGACGAGGGGTTTGAACTTCACAAAGAACAGAGAGGAAGCCAGTGAGGGGAACCGGGGCTGTGCCCTCACCCATCAGGGCACAGTCCCACAGGGTCTCAGCAGGGCTGGGTGCTGGTAATGGGGTCCATCGACAGCCCCAGACACAGCCAGGGGATGAACCAGGTCCAGGGCCCACCCAGTCGGAGCAGCAGGAGGCAGGGCTACAACATGGGTCCAAGGTCCACCCAGAAGACGGGGCCAGAGACAGGGCTGGAGACAGGCCCAACTACAGCATAGCCCAGGCGAGGTCTGGGAGCCCAGGGCTGAGCTACCTGAAAACCCGGAGCTACCTAAAAAAGTGCCGAAGCCGAGCGGAGCTTTGCCGAGCCGTACCGAGCCGAAGGCGAGCGGAGCTTTGCCGAGCCGTACCGAGCCGAAGCCGAGCCGAGCTTTGCCGAGCCGTACCGAGCCGAGCCGAGCGGAGGCGGTCGGGCGCAGCGGCATGGGCGGGCAGGGCGGGCAGCGCTGCCTGCGGGCGCGGTGCGGCTCCTCCAGCCGCAGGTGATGGTGGGCAGGAGCCGGCCCCTCGGCACCGCGCACCGGGCGCTGCAGCTCCTCGTCCGGGGGAGCGCGGGCGCGGAGACCTCCTGCCCACGGCAGGGGCGGGCGGGCAGATGGAGAGGGACACTGCCAGGGGCCGGGGAGCGGCCCGGGGGGCCCCGCGTCTCTGGCAGCGATTGCCCCGGTGGCAAGGACACCGACGCGAAGGGACCGAGCCGGTGGCAAGGACACCGACGCGAAGGGACCGAGCCGGTTCCAAGGACACCGACGCGAAGGGACCGAGCCGGTGGCAAGGACACCGACGTGAAGGGACCGAGCCGGTTCCAAGGACACCGACGCGAAGGGACCGAGCCGGTGGCAAGGACACCGACGCGAAGGGACCGAGCCGGTTCTCGTGGCTCCGGCGCTCCGCAGCGGCGCCGAGGGCCAGCCAGGACTCAGGCCGCGCCAGCCCTCGGCTGCACCCACGGCAGACTTTGCCTCGGGCTCGGCGCTGCTGGCCAGCCTGTCCCCGCCGCCCCTGGGCTAGCCCCGCTCTCGGGACGGCACGTCCCACGCGTGAAGCGGTGCCTGGGCTTGCCCTGGGAGCGGCACGACTCGGGAGCGTTCTCCGGCTGCTGCGGCTCCCGTCCGTGCGATGGACGGAGGCGGCGGTTTCCCTGGCGGCTCTCCGCTGGTCTCGGCCCGCGGGCCGCGACCCCTCGGGCTCCGTTTGGGCAGCCCTGCCCCGCACGCTGGGGATGGAAAGCGGCGCGATCCTGCTGCAGCTGCCGCGGGGACAAACCCACGGGGGAGAAGGGGTGGGTGCCGCGGAGGGGAGGACGGCGGGGCTGGGTGGGCTCTGGGCAGCACCGCCCGGGGCTGTCCCTGGCGGGGGTCTTCCCGGCCGGGCCCCCGGGATGGCTGAGGAGGCCGGTGCCCGCTTTTCCAGGGAGGAGCTGGCCGGGAGCGTGAGGAAGGGCAGCTGCCCGGCTTTGCGCTCCCCGGGGGCCCTCGGGGCTCCCAAGGGGCCGGGCCGGGCTTTCCCCCCTGCCCCCCCGGTTCTGTCCAGCTTTGCGCTCTGGCTTCACGCGGCGCTCCGGCCTCGATCGGATAAGCCTTGTTTCCCGCCCTGCAAGGGTGACGCTGGCTTCCCTCTTACGGATGAACAGGACTCTTTCCTGGAGCTGAGAGCAGAAACTCCGTGGGCTTTGGCACTCGGATTTTCCTAGCTTGCTGCCGCCAGCGTCCGAGGGGACTCTAGATTTCGCGGAGCACCGTCGGGACGTTACTCTCGGGGAGAGGCTTCGGTCCTGTTTCTGGACAAAGATGGTGGCGGCGGGGGAGTGAGCGAGCAGCCTCGTGGTGCTTGGTCGCCGCCTGGGCTGAAACCACAACAGTCCTTCTTTGCTGACATCATCGCAACTGGGGAGAGAAAGGGCTGAGCTACCAGGGCCACTGCCAGCATACTGTCATTAGGCACCAGAGTCAACGTTGACTCGAGGGGCCTGGGCAGAGCCCAGACCCCCCGAAAGCAGCTGCAAGACCTGCCACGAGGTACAGGCCAACTCCTCTGATGCTTCGGGCTCACGCTGGAACCCAAAGCGCTCCAAGCCCCAAAATGCAGCTGCCCCTGCAGCGCAGCAGCAGCAGCAGCCAGTGCAGAGCAGCGTGGGGAGCTGGAGCAGAGGGAGGGGGCGCCCGGGCCGGGCTCGGCTCCCTTCGTCTGGGCTCGGCTCATCTCGTCTGGGCTCGGCTCCGCTCCTTTCCGTTCGGCTCTTGTCGTTTCGTCTGGGCTCGGCTCCCCTCGGCTCGGTTCGGCTCCTCTCGACTGGGCTCGGCTCCCTTCGGCTCCGTTCGGCTCATCTCGTTTGGGCTCGGCTCCCTTCGGCTCCGTTCGGCTCCTCTCGTTTGGGCTCGGCTCCCTTCGGCTCCGTTCGGCTCCTCTCGTTTGGGCTCGGCTCCCTTCGGCTCGGTTCGGCTCCTCTCGTTTGGGCTCGGCTGCCCTCGGCTCCGCTCCGGCCGCAGCCCCGGCCCGGCCCCGCCTGAGGCAAGGGCGGGCGGCGGGCGCGGCGGGGCCGGTGGCCGTGGCGGGGGCTCCTCCCCGTCCGTGGAGCGGTGGGCTGCCCGGCGGGCGCCAGCGCCGGGGCTGCCCGGGGGCCTCGCAGGCCGGCAGCGGGGCTGAGGCGGCGGCGGTGGCGGCATCTCCCCTCGCGGCAGGCCGGGGCGCCGGGTCCCGGCCTTCCCCCCGCAGGCCCGGCCAGCCCCGGCCCCTCCCTGCCGCCCCCGGGGCTGCGGGGGCAGCAGGGGACTGCCTGCCGCTGGTGGCTGTCCGGCGGAGGCCGGCGGGCACCGCGGAGACGTGCGGCTGTGGAGAGAAAGGAGTTTCTGCCGGCTGTCCCCGCAGGGACCCGCAGCCGCCGGGGGTGTCCCTCACAGCCTGGCGTCGGTGGCGGGCTGCGACGCAGTCCTGCCCGGGCGTTCTTGGCAGCCCCCGGGGCAAGAGGCCTGTCAAGCTTCAGGGAGGTCGGCAGCGGCGTTTCCAGAGCAGTCGCGTCCCGTTGGCTCTCCTGCTTCCTTCCCTAGGCTGGGAGAAAGGAGGACGTCCTCGAAAGCAGGTACCTGTCGGTTGCCTGAAGCCAGGTTTCTTCATGCAGGCAGGCGTGTGTACGGACTTAGAATCGGCAGGTGAGCGTGTTGAAGCTACAGCCTGCAGTGTGGTGCCTGCCGGTAGCCGTGAGTTCCTAGGAGACCCTAAATTCAGAGGGGGGGGGGGGGCTGCTCTTTTCCTGCCTTCTTTCACTGACCGTGAAAGCGGTCGCTTCCGAGTGGCTACTGCGCTTGCACGGGCTGAGCATCGAGTAATGGGAGCTGTAAAAAGCGCTCCTGTTTCACTGCCGTGCGTGGATTTCGTGCTTCAGTGGGAAAAGAGGCTGGTTTTGCTGACGGTGTTTTGCAGTTTTGTTTAAAGCGTTCAGCTGAGAAGCTCTAGAGCCTTTGTGTGTGAAGCCAGGACTGTTTTTCCCCACGTGCACCACTTTGTACCTCTCTGCCATTTTATTGCTCCGCGGCCGAGTCTCGTAAGATCTTTCTATGGTTCTTTGCTACCTGCCCTTCTCCTTGTGTCAGTAATCTTGTAGGCTTTGCAAGCTTTCTCACCTTGCTGCTCATGCCCCTTTCCCTGTCACGTCACGCTGTTTTTCTCTTCAACTGCTTGTTGAGCTTACTAGAAAAGCAGAAAGCCTAATACTGGAGTGAGTGCCTATTGTCATTTTTTAAATGAGACTTTGAAACATGAGTACAAATACAGATGAAGGGTATCTATCTTGTTGGCTTAGAGGGAGGTACTAAAACCCTGCTTTCTAATGAATTACTTGAGCAGCCATTTACAAGATTGCTTCCTTTTTGTGACTTTTGGTAAACTCAGTTCTTACCCGTTTGACTTATTTTTAGAACTGGAGCCGAGTGTGTTTGCCATACGAGTAAAGCAAAGCGTGGATTTGAAACGGTAAGCTACAGAATATTCAGAAAGAGACAATAGCATCTGTTTAGTCCTAGGTTCTTCAAGTAGCAAGCATAAAAATGCCTTCAGGTAACTTTTTTTCCCTTTTCACCTGCATCACCTGCATGGAGACCTTTGTGATTCCTGCTCATCAAAATTAGCCACGGGATGAGTTTTACCGGGAACCAACACAGGCTTTTCTGACTGTGAAGCTACAAGCTCTAGGGGTGAGCTTAGCCTCTCGGAGCTGAACCTGAAGGTTGCCCTGCCTTGTCTTCAAGAGACTCCAGTCCTCTTTTACCTCACATGCTCCTTTGTGCAGAACTCCATGAAGGGCCAACAGTGGGTGCTGACACCTTGACACTGGCTTCGGTGCGAGTACTTGCCACTCCTCAGCAGTGTCCTTTCTCTGTGCAGATGGCCTTGCAGGCATCTCCCTCTTCTTGAAACAGTGTCATGTTTTTTTCTCGCTATGTCATCAGAAGGCAGATTTACGACAGGATTGTTCCAGAGGGATTGGCAGTTGCTTTCTAAACCCACTGTTCTCCAGAGACTTTGTCAGGAGGGCAAGATTCTTTCTCTTGTAGCCCACAAGCTAAAAGGCTGCTCTGACAGAGCTGCTGTTAGGCACACCCTTTAGGTAAGAGGGTCTTTCCTCACCCCCCTGTTCTCCTCCTCCTGGCTGTTGCCCATCCTCCCAGTGCATTTCATCCATTTTCTGGATCCTGATAGCCATTCTGCATGTAGTTCAAACCCCTGCTGTGCTATTGCCTTCCTGGCCGCCTTCCCTCTCCAGCTCTTTGGAGAGAGTCTTTTCTGAGGAGGCAGACTTATTCCTCTTGGGGTTGTCCACAAAGGAAGTTGCCTGGTGGTATAAAAGGAACAGCTTCTTCTCCCACTGTTCCTTGGGAGGTGAACAGTTGCATCAGATGCCCAGGTTTCCACGTGCTTCTGCATGATGACGTGCTGCCCCCATTTCAGAAACCTTTTGGACCTCTCCACAACTGGCTGAGCCTTTACGCAAATATTGTCCGTGGGCTTGCTGCCTGCTGGCCAGGGCATGCTGCCTGCTTGCTGCTGTAGGCCTGGTTTCAAAGGGCCAGTCTCAGCATAATTGCTCTGCAGGGATCCCCTGCATGTACAGTGGCCTGCAATTTCAGGTGCTGCTAGTTGCATGGTTACCTTCAGCCTGCACAGGTAAACTCCTGTATTGAAACAGCCCTCACCTTGTTGTAAGCCCAAAACTTTCTTTCAGAAGAGGGGTTTTTGGCAGGTTTGTTGGATTTCCAAGATAGGAAGGACACTGCCTGGTAACTCCTCGGGAGCCTTCAGTACAGAAGAACTTCTCTAAAACAAGTAGGCTGATTTGTGTCTAAAACCTGTATCCCTTTTTTTTCCCCTCAGCTCACCTTTGCAGGATTAGTGACAGGTCTCTCTACACATGCCCTTTCAGGCTTCTTTCCTCAGGTGCTCCAAACACTCTCTTGGTGGGATAAGGTCATCCTCTGAAAGATGCTTTTTTAAATTCCCCTCTTTGCTATAATCGCTGTCCCCAGAATGCCTCCGCTCCTTGTACAGTGGCTGAATTTCCCAAACATGAGGGTCCTTGGAAGCTGGAGCTCCGGGTTAGCATGTTGGACCCTGAGAAATGATGTGGTAGGTGGTAGACATCACCGTAACCTCCTAGTGTGTTAACTGATGTGGGAGGACATGTCCTGAGCTCTTTCCAGGTAGTCTGGAACTATGATGAGTGAATCATCAAGTCGGCAAATACCAGTTCAGGTGAGAAGAACCTTCTCCAGAAGAGGTGCCTGTGCCACCATGACTCGTACCTGCAATTTGCACTAGTCAGGGCACTGTTACACTGAGAGGGAGCTCCAGACACAAACTGGTGTCTTTATGAATACCAGACCAGATGTCAGGAGCACCGCATGGAATCCTGAGCAGATGACCTCTCCCTCGTGTGCTTTTTTAGGAGATCAGAGCCAGGTGCTTCTCTGACATGCCTTCCATTTGGTTTGTGTGGTGGGTTGACCCTGGTTGGATGCCAGGTGCCCACCAAAGCCGCTCTATCACTCCCCCTCCTCAGCTGGACGGGGGGGAGAAAATATAACAAAAGGCTCGTGGGTCAAGATAAGGACAGTTTAATAAAGTGATAGCAAAGGTTGCGCGCGCGAAAGCAAAGAAAAAAAACAAATGATGTTATTCTCTACTTCCCATCAGCAGGCGATGTCTAGCCACTTCTCGGGAAGCAGGGCTTCAGTACGCGTAGTGGTTGCTCCGGAAGACAAAATGCCCCCCCCCTTCCGTCTCCCTTTACTTAGCTTTTATATCTGAGCTGACGTCATATGGTATGGAATATCTGTTTGGTTGGTTTAGGTCAGCTGTCCTGGTTATGTCCCCTCCCAAGATCTTGCCCTGCCCCAGCCTGCCATTGGGGGGGGGGCAAAAAGGTTGGAGAGACAGCCTTGATGCTGTGCCAGCATTGCTCAGCTGTAGCCAAAACACTGGTGTGCTATCAACACCTTTCTAGCTACTGATGCAGAGCACAGTGCTATGAGGGCTGCCATGGGGAGTATTAACTCCATCTCAGCCAGACCCAATACAGTTTGCTTTCCATTTGTTTTCTTTTGGTATTCAGGATGAGAAGAAAGATCAGGTTTAGGAAAAAAAAATCTCAGTAGCGCCTGTGCTTTCTCAGGATTCTTCTGGTCATTCCTCCAGGGCTCTTGTTCAGTTTATGAGCAGTGTATAACTTTGGATCCAAATCCAGCTGGTGTTTTAGAGTGCATCTCGAAAGGGGAAGGCTCTTGTTAAAACATGAAGGAAATCTGTCTGCTTAGTATACACGTAGGACTGACTTTACAGCATCGGCACTCAATTCAGAAGGAGGA